>NC_135418.1:29019024-29319024 GCF_051991245.1 Festucalex cinctus | reverse complement strand
TCTGAGAACGGATCGATCAGTCAATTAATTAAAGAAACTACATAATGAATAAATTAAATTTTCTCACAAATTTCTTTCCTTGGGAAGTTTTCCAGAAATGTATATATAAATATAATATATTTCCACCAAATTTCCATTGAGAATTTCAGAATTTGACAGGACATTTTCTGCCAAATGTCTTTTTGCAAGTTTTTGGAAATATATTGACAGTTTTTTGACAAATATCCCAAAATGTTTCTTTCAAATTTCTGCGGTTGCACTTGGAAATATTCTTTTGGAATTGTCTACCAAAATTTCCGTTAAATTTCCCCGTGACGATTTCCTAGTTTATTTACTGCAAAGATTTGGTAAATAAAATGAATTGTCCCTTTTTCTTGCAAGTTGGCCCCGAGGCTCGGTGCTGACGTGGTCCAACATCAGGTACACGCAGACAGGGAACACCCTGCTGGAGGACGCCTACGAGCTAAGGCAGGTGGCCAAGAACCCCAAAAAGGAGAAGAAGACCCGCAAGAACAAGAAGGAAGAGCGTAAGACCCGAAACAAATCATTTGAATTTAACCCATGATGGTGTTAAAATCCTTGGCAGAGTTCTGTTGTTGCTTCTGTGGATCATAATCGAAATGCAAAACACCTGATTGAGCCCCTCCACCACCCCCCCCTTTTTTTTCCCACACTTTCTAATCTTCTGCATAATCTGTTATACATTTTTGTAATCACCAAATAGTACAGAATAAAGACATAGCATGAGCAAAGATTGGAAAATGTACTTTTTTTGTTTTAATTTCCTATCAGGCGATTCCTTTTGCTAGCATGACTTTACAACGTCACTCATGAAATTATCTTCATTGTGGGAATAATGGAAGCACCCCAACATGTTATTCGGATTTTTATTCTCCTCACTTTTTTTGCCGTGTAATAACTCCCACATAATACTTCCGATTTACACCTTTCAAATTTCAACTTGCTTTAAAAGATTCACGCATTCCGGGGTTTTATATCGTCTGATTCCACGCTACTTACATTACTCGCACAATTTCACGGTAAATATCAATATTCAATTTACTTCATAAGCATTCAGCTTTCAGCATTCCCACACAATTTCACCAGAAATTGCACTTAGTCTAGTTGTGGGAATGCTGAAAGCAGCCCACGTTATTTGGATTTTAATTCTCCTCACTTGACACAAATTGTAAAAGGAAAAAAACAACAACTAATAAACAAGTCGCCATGGCAACAAAGGACATTGACTGTCCAACTGGTTGAACATTTTATTAGAACGCTAATAAAACACAAATAAAAAAAAAAAATGTCAATAAAAAAACTAAAAACAACTGTCGACTTTCAAATGAAACGATCATTTTACATCATTAGTCCATAAAATTACACAAGTGGTTTCATGTAGTGGTTCAACGTGAGCCTACCGTTGTCGTCTCTGTGCTATTAGCAAAATAATTATTTGCATATTTTTAATTACACCATTTTGTCCAAAAAAAGTCAACTTCTCCATTGTTAGACACGCGTCAAAATACGCGTCTTTGTTAAAAATATAAAAGTTTTGCTGCTCCAAGTGTGCATTACATGAAATAATATCACAACATAAAATAATACAACCACGGTTATTAATGCAGTTAAAAAATAAAATAAAAAATGAAGCATTTTCTGACACATTTCCCAAGAAAAGTTTCCAGCAATTCACCACAATTTGTGACGGAAACTTTCAAAAATTGGGAAAAGTTCGATACAAATTGATTCAAATTTGCTATTTTTTTCCCGAAGAAAAGTTCCCAGAAATGTTCTATGTCATTTGTTATGGAAAGTTTTCTGCAATTCACTAGATTTTCAAAAGTAATACTGGAAACATTTCTGCTAAATTCACCGGAAACTTTTCCGTTAAATTTCCTTTAAAAAAAATTCCAGATTTTTTTTCGAGCAGATTTCCAACAGAAAGCCTCCACAAATTATTTGGAAATGTTTCACCAAATTAGTTGGAAATATTTGATAGGAACAAACGGGAGTTTTGGGGGGATATTTTCCATGAAAAGTTTGCAGACATTCAGCGGAAATATTTTGCCAAATTCCCCGTATGAGTTCCATAAATTGCCTATCAATTTCCCATGGAGAATAAAATCACAACAAAATGATACAATTATTAATACATTGAAGCAGCAATCATGATGTTACACAAAAAAGATTGTGGGAATTTTTTTTATGATGTGTGAAATGTGAACATAAAGTAAAAGCAATGCTTAAAAAATACTACAAGTAAAACAAAAAAAAATCAAATAACAAAAAAAAAATATGTTATGAGGTGGCCAAAGAAATAATGAAATAATAAATAAATTATTGTTGACTATTTCGATTGTGAGTGAAATTTACAGACTTCCTGAGAGATTTTGAAGGCGTTTACGGGGGAATAAAATAAAATGGGTTAACTTAGCTAGCATAAATTAAGGCCATCATTTTTTTTTTTTTTTAACACATTCAAACAATCAGTTCGAAAGGGAACACTTTTGGAAATTTCCCACGATTGAAAAGTATCCATAAATTCAAATAATATTCGGATTTTTTTTTGTGTGTGTGTGCCAAATTTGTTAAATTTCCCATAAAATTTACAGCAGCAAGTTTCTGAATTCGGAAATGTTCTATGAATTGAATTTCCAGGAATTTTATGACAATATCGTCCAAAACACAATGAAGACACTTAGACAGTAAAGTTAAAAGATTTCCACTAATTTTGAAGAGAAAAATTCCCAGAAAAATTCTAACAACATTTCCATGAGTTCCTCACTATTTAAAAAAAATCCTCATTTTAAGGAGAGTTTTGAATGAAAGTTTCCCTAGAAATTTGCTACGTGACATGTAGAACTTAAAAAAAACAAAACGATTCAAGCTAGGCTGCCGGGTTGGTCATGTGACATGGATGCAGAGCGCCTGAATGGCTAATGTGAATGATGTCGCTGGTGTTGCATCATTGATGTGCTGTTAATTAGCTTTGAGTTAGTTTTGTTATTAAGAACATGACAAAAAAGGGATAAAATAATTTCAAAATGGCTGAGAATAATCCTTTTACAGTATTACCCCCCCCCCCCCCTCTCAGTTTGAAGAAAATAAAATGTGGAAAGTTTCCAACAATCATCAAAATTTGAGAAATTTACCATATACAACAGTTGCTACCTATTTTCCAAGGAAGGCAATTTTTTTTTTAACCAAATTTCCCATGAAAGGTATTCAATCCATTACTGGAAATTCTCCTCAAAATATTCCCCATGAAAAGTATTCAGCAAATGAATGTCA
The DNA here is from genome assembly GCF_051991245.1 of Festucalex cinctus. Classification (NCBI taxonomy): domain Eukaryota; kingdom Metazoa; phylum Chordata; class Actinopteri; order Syngnathiformes; family Syngnathidae; genus Festucalex; species Festucalex cinctus. The sequence goes on along the minus strand of NC_135418.1, from coordinate 29,315,730 downwards.
ATTTAACATGAGTTTGTAACGAGCTTCATGCAGACGCCTGATTGGCTGCTGCCGAACTGAGTGCGTCACTGGTGTTGTATTGCTGCTGTTGTGCTGTTTACCGGATGTGAAGTTCAGTTGAAAACATACAAATAAAAAGCACCACCATTGGCTGCTTGCATACTCGTGTCTGTGTTTTTTTCTTTCTTTTTTTTTTTTTTTAAGCACACAATGGGAAGAAGTGCACTTTAAAAGCATTTAAAAAGTATAAAAAAAAAAAAAAAAAGATTCAAGATTAAAACGCTTTTTCAAGTGTTGGAGAAAAAAAATCCCTCCGGACGTTTGGGAATGACGGGATATACATACCGAGCGTTCTTCATGTGTTAGGTGGCCATTTTGGGTTTTTTTTTTTGTCTCGGGTCAAAGTTCAGGGTGTGGTGGGTTTGTGGAGGATCCCCTGGAGGTCTTCGGGTAAGGCCAGGATGACGCCGTCGATGTGCGCTCGCAGTTTGGCCAGCGTGCCGGCACGCACGGGCAGACGCTCTCGTTCCGCTTGACTCTGCATGCGAGATCATACAAAAAAAAAAAAAAACACACACACGAGTCAGCATTTTTTTTTTCTCTTTTGCGATGCGGTCCAATTTCTTCTACTTGCCAGTTTGTCCTTCAACTTGAGGACGAGATCCACCGTCTCCACCTCCGAGTGCCTCTGGACTCGCTGCTGCAGGTCCTAACAAGGACACGACACAAAATTCAAAAACGGGCTCCGCAACATTTGAGGGGAAAAAGCAAAAATTATTATTTATTTTTATTTTTTTCATTATTTTTTATTATTATATTATTATACATTTATTTAATTTTAATGTATTAATTATGTATTTATGAATTAATTTAATGTTAGAATATTTACTTAATAATATTTAAATATTAAATCTATTTTTAAAAAGCGTATTGTTTTGAAAATAAACTCCTAATTTTTTATATGGTGTGGTTTCCACAATAAAAAGGTATAATAATATGAAATGAAAATAAAGTTGCATTTTTGAAATTCACTTTTGAAAGCGCTATATAAATAAAGATGACTTGACTTAATATTAATTTAATATTTAATATTAATTGAATATTTTTTTATTTACAAATTTATTTTTTAACATTATTTTTTAATAATATTAAATTATACATTTTTAAAAAGCGTATTGTTTTGAAAATATACTCATTGACTTTATTAATATTTATTATTCATTTAATTTAATATTAATACTTAATGTTTAATTTAATATGAATTAAATTGTAAGGTATTATGTATTAATTTATTAAATTTCAATTATGAATTCATTTATTTAGTATACTTAATAATATTTAAATATTCAATTATATATTGTTAACACATTCACTGCCAGGCCAGCAAAAAAAGCATCATTTGACGTCTTTTGCCGTTAATGGCAGTGAATGAGTTAAAAAGTGTATTGTTATGAAAATAAACTGTTTTATATGGCGTGTTTTCCAGAATAAATATAAAAATATCTTGAAAAAAAAAAGAAAAAAAAAGCTTAATTCTCATAAGATAATGTCTTTTTATTCAGACAAAAATAGACCTTACATCTTGTCAAGATGAACAGTTTTGGTTTTGGAAAAATGTGATTTGGTTGAACAAGCTTCCTCCTGCTCCTCCTCACCTCCTCACAGAGCGCTTCCAGGTGCAGGGCCTCCAGCTTCTGCGTCATCTCCTTCCTTCTGTTGCGGAACCAGCCGTCAAAGTTGGGAGATTTCAGGAAGTGCCTGTCGAATTGAAAACAATTCAGACCAATTTCCACGACAATTTTAGCAAGACCGTCGGCCATTTTGGCCGTATCGGTGGCGAGCGTACCTGTAGAGTCCGATCCAGTCCCCCTTGAGTCTGGAGGTGAGCTGCGGGCCGGCCTTCTCCAGCGTCTTCATGAAGTCCTGCTGGACGAACGCTCGCAGCAGCGGAGGACTCTTCCACGGGCTGATGGACTTCTGCAGCGGCATCAGGCTGGCCACGTAGCGCTCCTGCGAGCGCGGGCAGACGCCAAACACAACGCAACGCTCACGTTCCCGGACGACTCGCGATCGCGATATCGGCGACGACGTACCAGGGGGATGATGAAGCTCTGCGTCAGCTCCAGAAAGTAGCGGCGCAGAATTGCATTCTGGGCCGCCGAGGGCCTCTTCTGGTGAACACCCTGACAAAAACAAGCTAAAAAAAATGAATAACTGTCATGTATGGTGATGTCGTGTTGAATTGACCTTCTGAAGCTGCTTGATGATTTCCTCATCTTTGTTGAGATATGGCTTGTACGCCGTGTACACGCCTGGAAAACACACACACACACATAACTTGAGTCAGGCACACATTTCGACTGAATCAATTTCCGAGCGATTCTAATGAGATTGATGACTTCAGTCCGAGAAGAAACTTTATCTCCTCTATTAATTACCATTCATGGGGACCACTGAATTGATTTTCCCATTTCCTGGGCTGGGTTTAAAAATTTTTTTTGGGATAATCAATTTCAGATCTATTTTCCTTTTCGGGCCCAATATTAATTCATAAAGCCATGACTCGATTATTTAAATATTAGGGGTGTGAATTGCCTAGTACCTGACGATTCGATTCGTATCACGATTCACAGGTCACGATTCGATACGAATTTATAAGTCGATTGTTGAGATTTTTTTTTCATTCAAATTTAGAAAATACTAATCAGTAAGCTTGTAGAGTGTAAGATTTATATGAAAATGTATTATTTATTGATCTGAAATTTCAGTCTTATAGAGGTTGTAATCTGTTTCATGTTTGAACAGCATTAAAATAAAAATATTAAGGCTTAATGTGCCGTTCATATAACATTCTTCCATGCTCAAGGTGTGAATCCTAACCCGAAGTCAGACGTTTTGTTGAATATTTTTCCATTAAAAATGGAAGTTTAAAAATCGATTCACACACACACACACACAAAAAAAAAAAAAAAAAAAAAAAAAAAAAGGCAATGATGATAAGACGTTGAATCGGTAAGACTACCGAATGAACAATTCTGAGCTCTTTAAAAAAAAAAAAAAAAAAAGAAATTTTTTTTAATCGATTCGAGAATCGCGCGATGTAGTATCGCGATATATCGCCGAATCGATTTTTTTTTAACACCCCTATTAAATATGTATTTTTTTTCCCAATAAATTCTGACAAAAATAGAATTTTAAATGCCTTTTTTTTTTGGCATCTTACTGTTTTCTTGAAATTTACTGTTCACGTGAATTTAAAAGTATTTTCTTAAATTTATGAAAGACCTGACTCATTGCACTTTACGACAATTCAATATATTAAGTTTATAATTACAATTATTAAATTATAATTATGACAATATTTTCATCTTATCCTTGCTGATGTCAATTTTTATGTCACACTTAACTGATTGTAACACGTGTTACTTTCATGAACTCATTTGCTCCCAAAAACGTATAAATAGATTCTAACTATTACCATATTCCCAAAGACATATTTATATATATATATAAATGACATTTTAAGAAGAATTGATGTTCCATAATTAATCAATATCTGATTTATGTAACTGAATTGAATCAAATTGTGAAAAATCTAATCAAACTCTTGTGAATCGAAATCAAATTGATTGAGGAAATTTAGAATCGATAACCAGCCCTACTTGCCGCCCCAATTCTTTTTCCAGACTGAGAGAAACAGAGACATTTACCGGGTTTGGAATCGAGAGTTTTCAGATTCTTCAGTTTCTTCACTTTCATCTGCTTGGCCATCTCACCTGTGGGCGGGGGGGGGGGGGGGGGGGGGGGGATCACATTTTAAAACGCCACCCTTGCAATCAAGCATCATGTGATTACGATTACGATATGTCCAATACCTGCTTGCTTCATGTCGCCGATGCGGATGATGTGAGGCCAATGCTGCAGAGTCTTGGCGAAGAACGGGTTCGTCACTCCCAGGATGACTGACGGACTACGGGGGGAGGTTTGAGGTTTGAGGTTTGTTTTTCTCCAGAAATTGCACTTAGTCTAGTTGTGGGAATGCTGTAATAACTGCCACATAATACTTCTGATTTGCACCGTTCCAATTTCAACTTGCTTCAAAAATTCACGCCATCTTGGGAATATATCGTCTGATTTCACAGCACTTACAGTATTCGCACAATTTAATGTTAAATATCAACTTTTCCCCATTCATTTTCAACGGGACTGACATGGAACTTTTTTCAATTTTTCCCCACTTTCCACGCCCACTTACATACATACAACTTCTCATTATTACCAGTTCTGTGATATTGCTCAGTGGCAAACTTGGTAAAATGCATTGTCCAGTAATCAGGAGGTCGCGGGTTCGAGTCCCACCACCGACTGTACATTGCAAATGTATCCATGGCAATTATGCTAAGTGATTACATGTATACCAACTATCTTAGTTCCACTTTTCCATCTAAATGAATGGCAGGTACTGCATTCCTAGGTGGCGCTATTGCATGAATTTTTATTTTTTGCATTTTTTTCATTGGATATCATTTTCCATCTAGCCCGTCTTTGGCGTTTTGCATTGTTTATTAGCATTAAGAAAGGAGACTTTTGTAAGTAAAAAAAAAAAAAAAGTAAAGGTAAATATAGAACATAAAATTAAAGTAAAAATTCCGTCTCCTGCCACCATTGAGCGCTGTGTGTGCGTACGCGTGTGAATGATTTGGACTCACGGAGCTTGCGTCCTGGTGGTGTACTCCTTGAACTCGCTGTCGTGGATGGTGAAGTACGGCCGGAAGTCGCTGCAGTAGCGCAGAGGAGACACGCAGCTGCATAGAAAGACATCAATGGGTAGAATATTTTGGGATAAAATTTCAACAATGTTAGAACGTTTACAATTGATTGAAAGAAAGACGATAAAAAATGGATTGTATGGTGAAGTGGCATGCCAGAAATAGTTTACAGTTGCATTGGCAAAATTTGGGATGAACCTGACCGGGTGGCAGCATGGTGTGAAATGGCATGAATGGGATATTTGGGACCCACCTGACCAGCGCCATCACGGTGTCCGACGACTCGGCGGGAGAGGGCGCCATGACAACGAGCGCCTCCCCCAGCAACACCAACTCCCACAACATCTGGATGTGGAAGAAGACCGGAAAGAAACACCTGGATAGACAGAGAGAGGCATCGGATTTTGGTGTCATCACATCTGACAAGCATGAATTGTGCATGATAGATTAACAGGAGTAAATAAAATTTAATTCCACAAGCCAACAATCGTTATTTGGGTGGAATAAAGTTGTATTTTTTTTACTAAAAAAAAGAGAGAGAAAAAAAAAAAGGTATTGCAGAGTCAATATGTGCAGGAACTCAATTTGTGCTTGCCTTAGCAAGAAAGTGTCTCAATATATACATAAATATATTATATTTATATATATTTTTTAGATATAATATTGTGTAGTAAAAACACACTACTGACAATTAGAGATGTGTCCAAAAGTCATTTGGAGCTCTCACCTGAAGAGGTCCACTTCATGGATGGTGGGAAGCACAATGGACACCAGACTGTCACTCTGGACAAAAAAAATCACATTAAGTCTCATTTAAAAAGTAAAAATATAAAAATAAGGAGTTTTTATGGTCACCTGAGCTGACTGGACCAGTTGAGACGTTCCCGGTTTGTCGTAACAGGTCGGGATGCGCACCTGCGGTCGATGTCAAAAATATTCAATGTTTCTCCCCTTGTGAGTCACTGACTCTTACCTAGTATGGTGCCGCCGCCGCACTTACCTTGATGACCACGCCCATGATGGGCAGCGTGAGGATCCTCCCCGGATGCGGCGTGGGCCAGCGGTCCATATCGTTACAAGCTGTGAGGCAAAAAAAAAAATGAAAAAAGCTTCATGTAATATAAGATGTGGACAAAAGGAGGGTGTGGCCTGACACTAAAAGTGGACTAAGTGCAGGTTTCACTATTTTGTCATTTTTGTCTACAATTCCTGTATGAAATTTTATACAAATACATTTTTTTATTTCAATTTTTTATCAGCTATTATGCAGCCATTTTGACTGAAGCAACCCCCTTCGCTCCCAGGTTGTGGAAAAAAATAAATAAATAAATACAAATAAATAAAAACATGGAACCTACCAAAACAAAGATTAAAGTCTCTTCTTTCATCAGGAAAAAAAATATTTCTGTTTCTGTTTTTCAGCAATTAGCATTAGAATATAGCTTAATATATATTTCACCATTATTCACAAATCTGCTTAGAATTGTGAGTAAACGGCTTGTTTTCATCGCGGCCCCGGTTGATCTCTTATACTCTGCTGCCACATGCTGGCCGTTTTTGTAATTACTACTTTTTTTTTTTTTTTCCCCACCTGTTCTCTGTAGCTAAGAAGCTGCATCAAGGCAGCATAAAAAAAAAACATTAAAAAAATGTATAAATACATCTTTGGGACACAATACATTTAAAACAGAACGTATTTATACGTTTTTTGGGAGCAAATGAGTTAATGTTCGGCCATTTTGCAGCACTTTTTTTTTTGGCCCCCCCCACCCCACCCCGCCATTTGTAGGTCAAAGGGACGAGAAAGCAAAACGTGGAATTGGGAGCCAAAAACGCATACATACCGGCCTCGAGACAGGGTTCCAACTTCTCAAAGTATTCCGGAGCCATGATCTTGAGGAGCGAGTGGAAAAATGTCACGTAGGGCAGCTTACTGATCAGGACCAGAGACTGCAGAGCACAAACATCAAGATGATTGATCAGCACATGGATAATTACGCAACAATCACAGATATCGATGGTGTTTTCATCCACCTTCTGGAAGTAGCCTCTCTTCAGAGACTTGTCCCGCACTTGACGAAAATACACGTAGCCATAATAATGGCCCTGCTCCCTCTGTGAACACGCACAACATACAGTAAACTGTTTAGAATGTTAAGGGCACATATAGTACTAATGAAAATTGACTTCTTCTTTTTTTAAAGCATTTAACAGCTGCTTTAACTATACTGGCGTGTGTGTGTGTGACAACCTTGAGGCATGGCGGCGCATCCCTGTCACTGGTTTCCAGGAAGCAGCCCAGCGACGACTTCCTGTTGGAGCCTTGACGAAAGCGGAAGCAGAACTGGGTGTCGCCCAGGCAACCTGGAAGTAACCAGGAAGAGCCGGATGAGGAACTACTGGCTACTGAAAGGGGACAAATTAGGGGCTGACACTGATGATTATTTTGATAATCTATTCATTTGGAAATGATTTTTTTCCAATTAATTATATATACAAAAAAATAAAAATAATAATAATAATATATACATATGAGGTATATTATTTTTGTTTAGGCAATTTTTGTATTATTATTTCCTGGTAACATCTCTGACTTATTTTTTCCCCCCACTATTTTATTATTATTCTTATATTGTTTTTTTTTTGTATTTGGCAATTTCTCGCAAAGTTGCCTTTTGGTTTGCAAGTCTGCTTGTTTATTTGTATGACTTTCATTTTGTATGTTGAAAATTGGTAACATAAAAAGTTACAAAACAAAAAAAAACAGAATGGAGCGGGTTGTACTGCGTCGTGTGGCGACTGCGTGAGGAGCGCCCGACCTGTCAGAGGCCATCGCAGCCCTCAAAGCGGCCCGACGGGGCTCGTGGCGGCGTCGCTTTGCGCCTGGAGCGGGCCAGGCTGGCAAAGCAGTCGAGTGTACAAACTACTGTCACAAATACTTTGTTACATCGCAAGAGTTTGGAGGAAATGTGAAGTGAGAAAGGTTTGCTTTCAAACACTGAGGTACAATCTTTAACTGTTGCGCAAGACAAATCATTCCAAGTAAATTTGAGTTATCGCAACATTTTTATTTTTTTTTTAAAGACCTCAAACGGAAACAATCCTACCTGAGTTGGAGTCCGGGAAGGAAAGGTAGCAAATGCTGGTTTTCTGAGAGGAAACCACAACAATAACAGGATTTACTTGTTGTGCGAATGGACCAGATCGTATCAGACCGTACAAATCAAGCGGCTGCAGTACACTCACCTCTTTCTCAGACAACTTGGAATGATGCGGATAAATCACCTGTTGGAAACATCAGCGCAGTTATCACGCCACCAAATCGCAACATTCACATTCGGAATAGTCATATGTAGCTTTTCAGGAGCCTAAAGTCCCTTTTGTGGTCTCGCATAACAGCCAGAAATGGAAAAAAAAATAAAATAAAAAAATACCCAAACAACAAGTTTGAAGAATTCAATAGTAATTTACCTGCATCACACCTCAAAGTCTAGTAAGGCATGTATGTGTTTAATTAACATCATTAGGCACTGTATTTGAAAGTAAAGTGGGAAAATGTAGTGTAATTTTCTAGTGAATTGACTGACATGTAGCATTGTTTCGAGGAATGGTTAAACTAATGGTTCTAAATTATCCACTGACAAGAAAGCACACATAGGCACGGTAATTGGTGTTTGCAGAATTAACTTATACCCCCAAAAAAATTATTTTCATTAAAAAAAAAAAAATCTTAATGCATAATAACTTTGTTTTTGAGATATTAGTAGTTATAAGTCAGTTTAGGATATCCCTATTTATTGCAGTAAGTGAAAATGTGCGAAATAGACCATTACTTTTTTTTTTTTTGCTTTGTACATTTTTTCCAACAACAAATGTTATTACAATAATACATATTGTTGTTACAATATCCACAGGGATCTATTTTTTCTGCTCTGTGCAAACAACTATTAATGTAATGGACCTTATTTTGGGACCGTCTCCGACTCTTCTTCTAGCACTTAATTGCGCTACATCTCTTCCAGTAGTAGCTCAGTGCTGCCCGGCATGTTGTGGCACAACGTGGTATTACACAGAAGGGAGGAACTCTAAATTCCGACATCCTGTACAGTTAATTTTAGCTGCAATATAGCATTGCTGCATTGTATACTAGTTTTAAGACAATGTTGGGGTAATAATGTGTTTGTCAATATGTTTTAAAGACCAATTTTCAAGTGTAGCTATGTTTACATGTTTTTATAGTAATAATTATTTCTTAAATGTTCAACACGCCATCTGTGTCTGCCGTATAAGCAGTGAGAAAACAACTTCATGAAGTGGTTGTTTTTTTTTTCTATGGAATTAGTCGGAGCCGTCGATAAAAAGCGAACTTTTGGAACCATTCCCAGCAGGACTCCCTTCCTCCGAAGAACCAGCTGACCTCGGCGGGTCTCCCCTCACCTCCACCGCCTGTCCCAGCTCCAGGTCGAAGCCCACCACGCAGATGCAGTGCAGCCAGGCCGAGAAGCGGTCCCAGGGCAGCAACACGGTGGTCCCCGCGAGATCGTCGTCGTCGTCGTCGTCGCCCCCGGGCCCGGCGGGCAGCGTTATCTCCTCGGCCGGGGAGATACTACTGGCGTCATGGTCGTCCAGGTCCTCCGACTCCTCCACCGGCTCCCCCAGCTCCTCCGGGCCTTGCAGAGCCATAACGAGCGGCCCGACGGGGACGGACACTCGGGAGAATGTTTAGTGTTTCCCCCACTTGCAAAAAGCCGATATTTGTGCTCGTTTTTTTTTTGTCTTGTGGGAAACAACACAAATAAACTGCGGCGCAGTTAGCCACCTAGCTTAGCCACCAGAGATGCTCCAGACGTTCGGGAGTGACGTAACGGCGTACGTCATCACGCACGGACGTTCCCGGGTTGTGTTCAAGTTACAACATAGGAACTCGGAAAAGTTAACGTTCAACAAATAATGAAATTGACCTATAAACAATTATTATAATAACACCGATTCGTGCTTCTCGTCTAAATAAAAACTGTTAGAGGCAGGCTGCCGATTTTTGAAGTTTTCAGTGAATGGTTTGTAAATGATGCGTTCACGAAGCAGCTCGTATGCATTTCTAATAGTATAGTCTTTCACTTTAAAATCAGAACTGTACTTCCAAAATTGGGCGTCTCGAATTTGCACTGTGGATACTAATTTAATGCACTGTTCTCATGTGATTAGTTCACCATTTTTAATGTGCAAAATGTATTTGTTTTTTAATATGTACGGTGTGTTGTGTTGTGTGTAGGCATTTATGGAACAAACAATGTAGTCCGTTTTGGAATCAGGCTGACAGAATGAAAAAGGAGCAGTTTAAATTTCAGTTGCAGTGTAAATGGTCTCGTTTGAATTTGTTCATCTTTAAGGAAATGTTAACTTATGACGGAATTGCAAAGCAGGTTGTGTTGGTGAAATAAATACAGTTGACACACTGATCATCTGCATTTAATTCATGTTTATGTATTAAAGTTACTTGACCTTGTGGCCATTTGCCAAGAAATATCCACATGAGTCCTCAGTCAAAATCCCTCTACGAGAGTTGGTGACATGACGAGCTTATTAGCCTTCCATTGGTACCGTGCGATGTTCCCTAGTGGCATCGATTTGCTCTCCGCTTCCAAGATCTCTTGAGTGTAACACACATTTATTGACCTCTATAAGCAGAATCTGATACCTCCCGCTTTGCCCGTCCCCAGTGCACCACCACACAATGAAACTGGAATCAACTTTCTGGCCTATAAATGTGGTGTTTCCCTTCCACTGACAAATCTTTGCTTTAGGGGCCCTGCTGGGTTAATGGGTGATAGTGTAGACCAGGGATTCCCAAACTGGTGGCTGAATTTTTCACAAAATAAAGAGGTTGAATAAGATTTATATAGATTAAACATTTTGGAATTTTTTTTAAATAAAATTTTAGCTAAAATCAAACCAACTTATAAAATTATTAATTGTAATTCCTTGTGGCTAAGAAGTATGTGTTCCGATAAATGGTTGGTTTTCTTATTTGTTTGGAAAAAAAATTATAAAATGGGAATACACATAACATTATTTTATGTTTTGTTTTGGATAACATCAACATGGAAATGACCTTAAAATTGAATACATTGATTTAATATTGTATATTTTATTACAGAAAAAAACAACATTAACCATAAATATACATTTTTATTTTTATACAATTGTTTATTCTACTCAGCCATGGTACAAATGCTAGTTGTCTTTTTTATGTTAAATATGAATAATAATATATTGTTCATTGTGGTTTGATAGTTTCTTATAATATGGTCTTATGATAAATTTTAGCTAAAAAAAATCTGAACATGCTAAAACAACATTTAATTAACTTTTTTTTTTTAAATTCAATTAATTTAAATTAAATCTATATAAGAAAATCAATGTAGTTCCACAGTAGCTGATCTTATCGTGAAATGCTATATATGAGTATAAATCATATTAACTCGGATTTATTTTCACATTTCTAAATTTGGCTAATTGAATAGTTTTCCAACATTTTTCCCCCCCAATGTTTTGAAAATGCTTTGCTCTCTTTGATGATGCGTTGTTGATGTCTAAAAGAACATATTTGTATGGTTTCTTGATTATGATTCCGCCTGACGTAAGCAAATGCAACGTGATATGTTATAAGTGTATTGTCGCTTTAATAATGTATAATAATGTGATTATTAACACTCGAACAAACCTAACTGTAACTCTACGGTGGCCGAAAAGTGCGTTTCAAAGTTTTTTTTCTTCTTCCTACTCAGCCACCGTACATCAACCACTATTACAGTAAAATACAAAAAAAATAACAGCGACATTAATGTTCTTATCAACTGTAATTTAAAAAATACTGTATTAAATACTAATACAAATATTATCATATTGTGGTTTACGTCGCATGTTTCGTTATAAAGCGTATAGCGCTTATCCTGATTATGTAAATACGTTGTGGGTTTTGATGAGCTCAGCAGCCAGTGCAAGTTGATGTCATTGGGCACGTGAACGCAACACCGCCAGTAGTCGGCTCTCTGGTTACACTATGGCGGCCGCGACTCGCGGAGGACGACAACTTCTACATTCCGACCAGGAAACTGCACCGAGGCGACGGCAATAAGTTGGAGACGCGAGCCGCAGCGAGGGTGAAGCGCATGACAGCGCGGTTCGGGTGGGCCCGCGCCGGGGATTTACCGTGGATACGAGCAGGGGGGCGCTGAAGACGAAACTACTCCCCCCCCCCCCCCCTGGTTTTGTTTTATTTTTTCCGCCGACTGTCACTTAGCCGGTTAGCTGTTCAAAGCTAAAGGCAGATAGATGACCGAGTCGCTCGTATCGGAACGACGGGGATTAGCGCCTCGCGAGGCCGACTAAAAATGGCTTTTCGTTCCCATTTGGTAAGCGAGCTGGTCGAGAAGGGTGCGCAGAGAGTCTTCCGGGGCCCGGCTGATAAGTTTGCGAGCACTCTTGATTAGCCTAGCCGCCTAGCCTAGCCGCGTTAGCGCTTCACTTGTCCACTTACTCCTGACGATCCTGCCAATTTAGCATCCCCCTCCCCGCCCCCGTAGTTTGCACTGCTAATCCCGACAAGCGAGTGTCTTTGTTTATATTAATTCAACGGTGGCTACTTAACTGGAGGACGGAAGTGATTTAACTCCTCTACCTGGCAAACCTCTTAATTCTCTGAACTCTGCGTTCCCTTGGCTACCTTTTTGCTAAGGTGGCTTGTGTTTCAGCAGGAGTGCTAATTGCAGACCCTACATAAAAACAAAACAAGTGAATGTTTGTGCAATTGCACTGCAAGAACAGGCCCCAAGAGCTTGTATTGACTTTTCTTCAGACGAGATTCATCGTCACCACAGGAAAGTAATCAAGATTACATTTGTAGTATATCTTCATCCTTTCCTTGCTTTAGTACTTGAATAGTTTGATGGACGTGGGGGGGCTGTTTCCCAGACTGCCCCTTCCATACTCAGTCATGCATGTCCTGACACATGGCACTCCTCACCCGACTGTCCTTATGCACATGGATGGGCATCGTTTTTCTACCTGAGCCGTGCGCAGTGGACAATGTTTATTAGTTAGTGCCTCACCCCACCCAACCCCTAAAAACATAGCAGGAGACTAAACCGCACGCAAACCCCCAGAAACGGTTGATTATTCAATTTTGGGGGAGTATTGGATCACAATCGCCTGCCACTCTGGATCAAGAAAACCTGTCCCTTGTGCCCGGTTGGAGTAACACTCTCAAGCCAAAATCAATGCCTTCAGCGCTCGCCGTGTTCGCCTGCCGACCCAACTCGCACCCATTCCAGGAGAGGCATGTTTACCTGGACGAGCCCGTCAAGATCGGCCGGTCGGTGGCGCGCTGCCGGCCGGCGCAGAGCAACGCCACCTTCGACTGCAAGGTGCTGTCGAGGAACCACGCCCTGGTCTGGTTTGACCACAAGACTGCCAAGGTAAGAGACGAGGCGACGGGGCCCCAAAAAGTCCCATGGTCGAGTCTCAGTTCGTTTTGGGTTCTCATTTGATATGGTCAAGGGAAGAAAAGGCAAATCATGGAAGCGATTATCTTTTCAGAGATGCTTTTTCATGTTGGAAAAAAAAAAAAAAAAAAAAAAACATGGGCATCGGTACGGTATCGGCCGATACTTCAAAACTGGGAGTCACAATCGGTATTGGGGGCCAAAAAACAGTATCGGAACAACACGAGAATATACCAATCCTTACTTGTTGCTACCTTTACGGGGCTTTGACGCTATCTTGCGGCATCTTTCAGAATTTGGGGAAAAAAAAAATAATGCGGATATTAGGGTTGCCCAATATATCGTAAAAAATATCGATATTGGTTTATTGGACCATGCAATATGCATATCGCAAAGACACGCAATAAGTTTCACATGGAATTTTATGCTTTTATCTGAATTTGACCAGTCACTCGCAAACTAAAATGTACACATCCATCCAATAGTTGAACATTATCGAAAGGTAATTACAATTAATTAAGATTATATTGAGTTTACTTATTTTGCTGCATAAAAAATGTAATTCTTTCATTAGTTCATAAAAACGTAATTTCCTTAGATACATGTTAAATATCGATATTGCTATTTTCAGCAACTATATCGTATATCGCATGATTTTCCAATATTGTAAAGTGTAAACCGTAAATAAAATAATGCTTACAATATAGTAAAAACGCTATTTGATGTAGGGCTGCACAATATTGGAAAAAACATGATATACATATTATTGCGATATTTAACATGTACCTAAAGAAATGACAATTTTATCTAATGAAAGAATTACATTTTTTTATGCGGCAAAATAATCAATGTATTCTTAATTAATCTCTCGATAATGTTCAACTATTGGATGGCAGTGCACATTTTCGCTAAGTACACTGTATTCCAACTATGTTTTGCATTTGCATCATTAGGGTTGGAACGCCCATGGAACTCGGGCCGTGGAAACCAAATAAAAAGAGAGGGTGAGGAGGGGATTTTTTTTTTTTTTACAGAGAGTGCAGTCGTGAATTGTATCAGTCAGCCTGACTGGTCAATTTCAGATAAAAGCATAAAATTCCGTATCATACTTATTTGCATGTCTTTGCGATATGCATATTGCATCGGCCAATATCACGATATCGATATTTTTCCGATATATTGTGCAGCCCTAATTTAATCCATATCCATAATATGACATTTCTGTGCACTGCGGGGTGGATGATGAATCGTTTGTACAAGTAATGGAGATCGGTCAGTTTATATGGTCATCACTGATTGTGCACAACATGCTGCGTGAAAGTGGCCAAGGAGTGTGCCTTTTATGAAACGACCCTTTAAGATGCAGGACGTTGCAATCTCGCCGTCGGCAAGCCTGTCCGATCGCCTCGTCGTCGGGCTGCAACTCCACAAATGGCCTGCTCGGAGTCTACTCTTGAGTCATGTTTAAATTACCAGCAGGCCTGTCACTAACACAGACACACACTCTCTTATTTCATGTATTTTTTTCGTAAGACAGCCCAGCGCCGACTCCCGCCACCCCTTGGGCAGACTCCCCCCCCGAAGAGTGTGAACTTTTGATTAAAGCCGAACAAATTGGGTTATTTTAAGGGCGCGCGTCCGTCATGCGAGGGTCCTGCGGCTGCGACGAATCCGACGTTGTGTTCTGGAAGGTGATAAATAATCGCAAACCAGCACAGGAAATGTCCCTTGCACCCAAGGGGACGGTGTGTTAAATAAAGACACGCATGCTGTTTTTCCTCATTATTACTAGGGGTGGGAATCTCTGACATGAGGCCGATTCGATATGTATCTCGATACACAGGTTGCGATTCGATTGAAAAACGATTATCTTTCAGAACAGAACGGTTCGATACGGTTCGATTAAGTTTGGGAACGATACGATTTTCGATTCGATACGATTCATTTCAATATTCAAAACTTATAGTGACATTTGTTGCTTGTAAACATTAATCTTAAAACACCACAAATTTTTACAGTATCTACAAATGTGTAAAAAAAAAAAAAACAACAACAAAAATGTCTTCTATATTTTCATATATTGAATCAATTGTTTAATTAGACCGCAACAAAGGGCTGGGCGATATGACTGAAAAATGTATCAGGCTAAATACTTATTAGTCGTTATTGAGAGTTATAATTGTTTTTTATTATTTTTTTATTCAAAATAAGGATCAGGAAAAAAAGGCTGATAATTCAATTTGAAATATAAATATTTAACCTTTAAAAAGACACCAACACAATTAAACAGAATATGTGCACATTGTGAAGTATTTCAGAAACATAAATTTAAGACATGAAATAAACCTACCGTCCAGCCAAAAGAAATATGAAGCCACCTTATGGAACAATAACTCTATCAAACACATTTTAACCACTTCATATATCCAAAAATATTTACAAAAGTGCCCTTCCCTTTTTATTTACAATTTTTGTTTTTAACAATATTTGTTTTTCTTTTGCCATCATATTCATTTTTGGTTAATGTATGACATCTTTTAGTTTTGATTTTTTTAATCTGAGACAAGATGATGACCACGGAATCACTACTGTTTATGTTTTGTTTTTTTGGGCTGTCGTTCATTTTGCGTTTGATGACGTAATCACGGGCACGTCTCAGTTCTCTGCTGCTCATTCTCGTTGTATATATTGACAGGGAGCCACAAACTGAGAAATGAGATACTTGCAGTGTGCTTTTAGCATAGCTGGTGTGTTGGCTGTGGGACATACCTGTGTCGTTTGAATCCATGCATTGGATCGTCACGGGAGTTATTCTTTTTGGCTCGCGTGCAGTACCAACGCCGGCCCGGGACATACGCGTGCACCGAGAGGACTCGATAGCAATGGGAAATACCGAGATGTACATCACCGGCTTCTGCTAACTGTTGCATGTTGTCACTCGTTGTGCGCGCGCGCGCCGTGTCGCGAGCACGGCGTTGACGGTAGGCTCCTCCCCAAGGTGCGTAACGTCTTTGCATTATGTTTACAACATCCGGGGAATGAAGCGTCTCTGAGCGCTACTCTCCTAGCTCTCTGTAAACAGGGAAGTAGCTTGAATAGTGATGCTACTGAAATATAAACAAAACAAGTAGAGCACGGCGCAGAACTCTTGCTATTGTTATGAAAACCATAAAGCCTCACTCGCAACCGATTCACAACCACGCGATATCCGGTCCACAGCTTTACAAGCGATGTATCTAAGGATTCCCGGCGGATTTTGTATCGGTTGACAAGTCTGCTACCGATACGGCCGTTTAGCTCCCCTTGACGACCGATGGTTCGGTCGAATCGGTTTTTTGTCCCACCCCTAATTATTACACAGCCGAAGGAAATAAGGCCTGCAACGGCATCGGGATTTATGTAGTGGCGTGCCAAAAAATATTTGCTACTCAAGTCATGCCCGCTTGACAAAGTACCTGCGAGTCATTAATCCTGTGGACAAACTGGGCTACGCCGACCCATTTGAACAAAGTACACCTCATACCGTAGCTCTTTTTTTTTTTTTTTTTTTAAATCACTTGCAACAGCCGGTATTTTTTCTGCTTCTTTTCGACTCACTTTTCTTTACTGGCGCCGTAACAGAGGTGAGATGCCGCCTGTGTGGAAGGGAATTTTGCACTAGGGATGTAACAAGATACAAATTATCACGATATGAAGGTCATGATACGATCATTGTCACGATATTGTGGGCGATATTGGCGATATTTAAAAAAGGTCACAATATTGTTTATAAAAAAAAAAAAGGGGGGGGGTCTCATGCCAAAAAAAGCACAATATTTTAATTTTGTACATAACAACAATGCATATAAACCACCTACAATCTCTAATAACAATATTGAGGCACTTGTTAATGCACGCACACATTGACTCGCTTCACGAGCATATCACATTCCCCTTCATCTGACAATTAGCATAGATTTTAAAAATGGAAGGCCAAAACATCCCTTATAAAAATTAAATTGCACTAATAAACTAGCCATCAGAGGGTGCTAGAACTGCGCAAATGGAAATCAACCTGACCTTTTTTTTTTTTTTTTTTGAACAGATGTGTTCCTTTTAAATATTGTGAACATGACGACGACGATATTGTGGCAGTTTTAATATCACGATATTATTATATAATATTATATATTATATTATCGTTACATCCCTACCGCACACCGAGTGATGCCGCCGAACCCGACTGAAGTGCATCGCGCGGGGTTCAGCAACTATTCGACGCGAGTGGCCGACGGCCGGCTGCTATTTTTTTCCCGTGATTTGAGATTTGATTCGCAGGCGACCCGCCTGATTGATGATTTCATCATATAATTCTTCTGTGACTAAAAAAGCAGAGCATGTTTTTCTGTAACTCACAGCAAGCGGCATTTGTTTCTCTTTTTAGGCGACAAAGGATGTTCTAAACCGACGCTTGTAACAATATGTTACAACGTAAAACCGACAAAGCTCATCAGTGTGGTGAGGCTTAATCTTCATTAGGGAATTAATTAGTTTTTTCCTCAAATCCTCACAATGGAGGTCGGAATCAGACAAGTGTAATCTGTGCGGGCCCTCGTGGAGCATCTGTCGTGAGTCACTCCGACGGAACAGGTTCAGCGGGCCCCGGCCAGGATTCACGGGCTGAGACCAACTTGCACACATTTGGCAACTGCACTTTTCCACATTCACATTTGACAACAGAACATTCAGGATAATATTCTCTCTCTCTCTTTTTTCTTTTTTTTTTGGACTGATTTGATTGAATGTGTTTGGCTTAGTAAGTGTTGCAAGAGAACAGATACAAACCGGTTTTACAACTGGAGCAAAAAAAAAACAAAAAAAAACAAATCACATCACCCGGCTCGGCGAAGTGACTCGACTGGTCACGTGTGCCACAAAAGCAAATAAATAAGATAAAAAAGTATTACGACAACACGCGTTTCAATTCTGATTGATTGTTGATTATTGAATTGTTCTGTAGGTTAATTGGCATATAGTGGAAGTTTCATGGATGATTCATCAAACCGGTTTACTTGTCATCCATATCAATTTTCAAAATATTGGAATGCATTTAAAAAAAAATAAATATATATATATATATATATATATATATATATATATATATATATATATATATATATATATATATATATATATATATATATATATATTAGTGATAGACCGATATGGTTTTTTCAAGGCCGATACCGATACAGATTATTTGTAGTCAAGTCGGCCGATAACCGATATTTCAAACCGATATTCATTTGCAGTAAAATGGGGAGGGGGGGAATTCTTTCAAACTATATATAATTTCTCACTGAGTAACAAATTCATGTGAATGTAGCTCATTTGGGGTTTTTGTTAGGGTTCGTAAAAACGTTTCAAAAAGATTTTCGCGGTGAAAAATTGTGTGAATATGTTCCAAATGTGTTTACGACAAATAAAAACTGACTGCGAACATCTTACAAATCCTGATGAAAACCCCAAATTCGCTACGTTCGCAAGTATCCCCTGCTCAGTGAGCTTTATCGGCCTTCAGATTCAAAACATGGCCGATGCCGATATTTGTCAAAATGCCAAATATCGGCGTCTATCCCTAATATATATACACATATATTTGGGTGTGTGCCTTTTAAGGGGCGGTTCCTAGTGAGTAACAAGGCTATATTTATCCCATTCAATCAACGACTAAAAGTGTTTTGGCAACTGTGGCTCTCCTTTCCCACATGTGAGGGCATTACAGCATTATATTTATTTGTTTTTCACATCAGCGGTGGCATGTCTGAGACATGCTAGTAGCTAA
Organism: Festucalex cinctus; assembly: GCF_051991245.1. Taxonomy (NCBI): domain Eukaryota; kingdom Metazoa; phylum Chordata; class Actinopteri; order Syngnathiformes; family Syngnathidae; genus Festucalex; species Festucalex cinctus. The sequence goes on along the minus strand of NC_135418.1, from coordinate 29,296,633 downwards.
AAGGAGCTAAAATAGCTGGCCTTTAATTTTGTATATTCCTTATATATTTACATTCATGACCACACATGATTGTTAAATCTCGTGGGACGTTTCCAACACCCTTAAGTAAAACTAAAAATGTCTGGCACACCTTTTCATCTGTTGTCGGTGGGTCTAGAACGTACCATGATGAAAGGAGGGGTCACTACACAGGACTTAGGTAGCGGTGTGTTTGCTCAATAACCGTAGCTTCCTCTTGCAGTAAGAATCTTTTTTTTTTTTTTTTTACACATGACTGTGCACTTCACGAGAGTTTGAATAGAACGTCAGCCGCAATTTTCGCTTTGTGTTCATGTGACGGCGACCGATATTAAAGTAGGAGCGCTTGACAGCCAAACCTGACAGCCGTACGCAAAACTCACCGCCGTGTGAATTGGGCATTACAGTTGCACTCACATTTTGGTCTGTTGGTGACTGAGAGCTGAAAGAGAAGTCATCAGGTTGATTCTTCATTCTCTATTCAGACTGAAGTACCCGGAATTATAACGGTTCCCTTTGTAGAAATGTTTAAATCTAGACTTAAGACTTATTTATACACTCAATGAAAAAAAATCAATGAAGCAATTATAAATTGTTGATATAATGTACAGCAGGGGTGTCCAAACGTTTTCCTCTGAGGGCCACATACAGAAAAATAGAAAGCTGCAAGGGCCACTTTGATTTTTTTTTTAGTTATTTATTAAACACATTCATTGTCAGACCAAAAAAAAAAAAAAAAAAAAAAAAGCATCATTTGATGTCTTTTTCCGTCAATGGCAGTGAATGAGTTAAAACACAAATGATACGCAACTCGTATTGCATTTCCTTAGATCTGGATTTTGGCCTGTTTTACTGCCGCTTCGGCTCCTGTACCATGAGGCTTTATTATCAAATATTTGCCACGTCTCAGTAACGGTTGGGAAACACTGCCCAAATGAAGAGGTTGCTTTTCAAGGTGCAAACACAGAAGGTGAAGCCTGCCAGTAAGCCACTCAGTGGTCCGCTCAGTCAGATCTGTATCAGATTAAAGCAGATTGCGGACCACCAGCGTCACTCGCTCGTCTACGCGCCGGATGACTGGATCGTACCGGCTTTATCCTCCTCGAGGTCGTAATCGTTCGCTCGTGATGTCTTCCAGCAATATTTATCCATAAGGACGTCATCGTATGCTTACATGTAAAATATTTCATTGCTGTCAGAGCGTTGATCCTTTGCGCTACATGAACTTTTCCATGTGCTTGTACTGTACGTTGGACAGTGTAACAAATACATTTTTTACATATTGGTGATAGCTAGCTAGCTAACTGCAAAGCAATTACGCTGGTTGTTGATGTGAACAGAAGTGGTCAAGTTATTATATAGTGGGAGAGAGGGGGACCCATATTCATTAACAAATTACCAAATTCACTTTACAGGGTCTCTTAACGAAGCAAGATTTCACATTGAGGAATAAATTGTTGCATGGTCCAAACTTTTGTCATTGTAAACCCCTTTGAGAAGCACATTCAGCGTTTTAAGTCACATTTTTAACCTTTGCACAGCAAAGCCAATATGCCTTTATAAAGTGAGCTTGCACTTTATAAAGGCATATTGGATTGGGACTGATTCCGGGCACCGCCGCTATATATCTCTCCAGCTTCTTACATATTTCAGCTTTCTCTCTTTTTTTTTTTTTTTTTGAATTGTTGTCACTTCTGGACTGGTGCATTCCAACACATGGCGTGGAGCCACTGCTCAATTTTGAAATCGGTTTGCCCGCTTTCCCGGCCACATAAGCCAGTTTAGAGTGAAGGCCTGGCCTGCATGTTTTTGTCACGTGAGAGAGGAATGCTGGGAAAATGTAGAAGATAACTACCATGTAAATGAATGAATGAATGAATGAACGGCGAGCGTTATCAGCTTTGTCATTTGTTGGCACGTAAATACCAGGCCAGCGTGTGCTAACTTGTACTGAGTACATGGACTTTTTTTTTTTTTTTTAGGGTTTGTCATGCTGTTTTTACTTTTATGTTGATATATGGTGACATGAGGATTAAAATCATTGACGCTAGATAAGATGCCAAACTGTTGTTTACCAATTTGTCATGGGTCGAGGGTGCGCTACCATGATTTTTTTTCTTTTGTTCCAGGATATTTTCAGCATACAAAAGGTGTTTTAGGTGTGTATTTAAATCACCAACACACCCTCCAGTTGATGAGTCACAAACTTGCTTCAGGCTTCAGGTGTGGCCGTACAGTACAGTACGACAGGCTGAAGATTTTCCACTTGCTGTTTTTTTTCCGGTGTTGGAAGTGGACAACAAGAAGCTTTGATCTGATTGGACGCTGAAAAAGTAAAGGGGTGATTATGTGTCCTAAAGGAGGCTCTTCGTATTATTCTGTCCCTCATTAGGCCCCATTAAAAAGTCCTTCTAACCGTTAACTCATTCACTGCCAATGACGACTATAGACGTCAAAATCCAAGCAAACAGCCAATGTTAATTTTGAAAAAAAAAAAAGAAAATTAAAAATTCAAATTTTAATATAGAAAAAATAATAATTTAGTTTTAGTTATAGTCTTCTGACTAAATGTAATTAAAGCCTTAGTCATAACTCAGTCACCTGATTGTATTTTAGTTTTAATCCAATTTTAGTCAACAAAAATAAAGAGCAATTTTAGTCAATTAAAATTGACTTTTGGAGGCCTAGACCCAATATGTGCTCTCAGTAAGACCAAGACCGATCACAAGAACGTCAACGCCCGTGTTGTAGGGTAACAGGAATCCGTTCTACGCACGATGGTAGCACTTAGCATTGAAATTGTTGTCATCGTTGTTATTCATAATGACAATGATTAATAACTATGAATGAAAACAATGAATAACTAAAACTAAATTCAAATTTCTTGTCAAAATTTGCACTGGCTGTTTACTTGGATTTTTGACGTCTATAGTTGTCATTGGCAGTGAATGAGTTAATGGTGGTGGAGGGAAAATAGGGTATCTGTAGTATCCCAGAGAAATGTCCCGATGGTGGGTGTAGAAATCTGGCAGCTGTGGGGATGAAATATGCCAGTCGGGTTTGACAAGTGATGCATTCATGACAGCAGAAATAAGAAGCTGTCCACTTCATTTTCACAGCAACAGCCCGCACAGTATTACAGCCGTACTGAAAATTGTCTTCATTGTTACCAAAACGAGCTGGGTTCATTATTCACCCCGCCTTTTAAAGCCACACACATTTGAAATCTCAGATATTACAGTTGGGGCTGGGTTTAAAATATCGATATCGTATCGATACGCCTTTTCATATCCCAAATATCGATACATAAAACCATGTATCGATATATCGATTCCCCCCCCTTACTTTATTTACACAGCCTGTACTCTGGTTCAAATGATAATTTATTGTTTTTATAAGGCCGTGGTAAATAAAACAGATTAATGTAACGGCAATGGATTCAATTCCTAATGTAAATGTTCATATTTTACTAATGCATTAAATTTGAGCAAAAAGTTTCTACTCTTTGGAGCATTGGTACTTTTGACTGTCGAAAATATGTGCTGCATCAATTCCTCAACTGAATCGAAAATCGTTGTGAATCGAATCGAATCGAATCGGGCCCTTGTGAATCGAATCGAATCGATTCTGGAAATTTGAATCGATACCCAGCCCTAATTACAGTGTACAATGTGAAGATGGTGACCCCCAGTGGACAAAAATAATACCTGGATGCACCTCACGTATATTTTGTACTGGTGTTTAATAATGCAAAATCAGTATTTATCCCATTAGTGGCGTAATTGATGGGATAGTCGATAGAAAATCTTGGGATGCACAATAATATGGGTGGCTGATAATTATCAGCAATTATCGGACAATTTGACGTCATAGATAAAGCAGATAATAAAGAAATTTGCCGATAATAATAGACTTGCCGAGTTGGTCCGTCTGTCGGGGTTGTGACCAACTCCTCAACCCTCCCCTCTCCTACGGTAGTTTCGCACATTTGTGACGCCCCCGTCCTACTTGAAAAACATTTTAGGTTAACTTAAAATTTTCTTTGTTTTTTACGAAACAATTTAGCGCGTGCTCGGTACAGCTCTATGAATCTGTATGAGTTTGTCTGACGCATAATGTGCGTGAGGCTTTGCTGGTTGCTGGAAACCTCTAAAGTTAGGTCCCGCCTTCCTTGTCTCCAGGTTACCATGGGGACAAGAGGTAAGTGTGTTTGTGTGTGTGTGTGTGCGTATGTGCTGCGGGTGTGCACACTGCAGTCTGATGAATGGTGAGATCAGTGAAACTCTTCCTCCTCTCCGTCCGATGCGTCTCCGCTACATCAACGCCGTCTTGTTTTCAGTCACAGTGACGAGCTGACGGATGAAGCGCCCCCTTCACCCCCCCCGCCCCGGGACCACCATCACTATCAGGCGCTGACATCACATCGTTTACTGTGTGTTTGCCTGCGTGCGTGTGTGTCCAGTAGCCCGTGCACGTCGTCTTATGTGTTTACTTGCCTCTGTAAGTATGTGCTGAACATTCACGCGCCGTCGCTGACCGACGTGTGAATGAACGAATGAGTGAGTGAGTGAGTGAATGAATGAGTTGTTGTCGTCGACGTGTTTGGTTCACGTTGTGTGCCGTCGATCCTGTTTGAGGAAAGAGCCGCGGCTGCGTCGTTCCCATCGTTGTGTAAAGCCTGCGTCGGGGGCGATGTTTGTTTACAGCATGGGGATATATGATCACCGTGCTGACGCTACGGAGATGATCCACAGAAGCGTTTAGTGATGCCGTCAAAAACTTGTTGATTCACATCTGACATGTAGTTTGCGGTCTCAGGACGAAAAAACGTGTCCACCCGTGTGGAGTTGAGCGACGGCCATGCTACGGCAACTTGCTCGATGCAAAAAAACAGGCAAGGAAGCAGGAGTTCAGAACATGTAGAGACGCTTCATTCATCCATTTTTCTGTGCGACTCCCAGGTGAAATTTACTGTCAAACGAAACATCAAAGAGAATTCCACTTTGTGTTTTTAAAGCAACCATTCTAGCTTATGCTAACGCTAAATAGCATCGAGGTTGTGGCGCTTTCCACCCTTTAAGCAACTGAAGAAAGAGAAACGGAGCGGCCACATGTGTAAGCAGACAATAAAACAGTACTAGTTAACTCATTTGCTCCCAAAAACGTATTATTACGTTCTATTTTAAATTTTACCATGGTCCCAAAGACGTATTTATACATTTTTATGGGTTTTATATGCTAGAGTACAGAAGGCTTTGATGTAGCCTCTGAACTGAAGAGAATGCTTGAAGCAATGGTAGTTATTACAAAAACGACCAGCAGGTGGCAGCAGAGTATAAGAGATCAACCAGGGCCATGTTACAAAAAGCTCTTTTCCTCACTGTTTGAAGCAGATTTGTGAATAATGATGAAACTTAGCTATATCTTAATGCTAATTGCTGCAAAATGGAAACAGATACAAATATACTTTTTTTTTTTCCTAATGAAAGAAGAGACTTTAATCTTTCTTTTGGTAGGTTCCATGTTTTTATGGCAATAGAACACAATATTCTGTGGGCCTTCCAAAATCATTCAAAATCCAGTCAAACAGCCGGGAGCGAAGGGGGTTGCTTCAGTGAAAATGGCTGCCAGTGAATGAGTTAATAGGGAATGTAACAATATCCAAACTTCATGATAGGATATTATCACAATAGGAAGGTCATGATACGGTAATTATTACAATATTGCGGGGAGGTTGGTGACAGGGGAATAAAGGTCACAACATTGTAAAAACAAATGAGCTCATACTAAAAAAAATAAAATAAAAATAAAAGACAATATTGTGCTTTTGTACATGACACCAATGCTTATAAACAGCCTACAATCTCGAATAAGACTTAATATTGAGCCACTTACTTGCTAATGCAAGCACACGTTGAGTTCCTCAACATATTGACTCGGTTCACAAGCATGTTACGTGCCCCTTTATCTGACCGTTTGCGTAGATCTGAAACATAGAAGGGTCAAAATATGCCGTGTGAAAATTAAACTGCACTAAAAAAAAACTATCCACCAGATGATGCGAGAACTGCACAAATGGAAATCAACCTGACTTTTTTTTCTTTTTTTTAACAGATGTTTTTTTTTCTTTTCTTCTGTCTTGCTTTCAAACATCCGAAGGGGTTTACTTTTTAAACACAATCAACACTGAGGAGAGGAACTCACTGATACAATTCACTACTGAACTCTCTGGGGAAAAAAAAAAATCCCCTCCTCATCCTCTCTTTTTATTTGCTTTCCACGCCCCTAGTTACATAGTTGTTCCAACCCTAATAATACAAATGTGCACTCCCATCCAATAGTTGAACATTATCGAGAGGTAAGTAACTAAGAATACATCGAGTTTGATTTGTTTTTTTGTTGCCTGAAAAAAATTTCTTTCATTAGATAATAAAAATGTCTCTTCTTTAGGTACATGTTAAATATCGTAATAATATATCGCTATATTCTGCAACTATATCGGCTATCGCATGTTTTTCCAATATTGCGCAGGCCTAAAATTGTCCACACATTATTACCATCGCAATTTTGTACGCGGGGCGCCTGTCTAATTGTACATTGTTGTTATTTTGTGTGTCAGTTCTACCTGCAAGACACGAAAAGCAGCAATGGCACCTTCATTAACAGCCAGCGGTTGAGTCGGGGCTCGGAGGAGAGTCCGCCCTGCGAGGTGCTCTCGGGAGACATCATCCAGTTTGGCGTGGACGTTACGGAGAACACACGCAAAGGTATGCTCATGTTTGGCTGCAAAAAAAAAATCAAAGTGTATAATGGCCATGTTGAACTGAAAGTAAGAGCCAACGTTTGCTCTGTTGAGGCAGAGCTAATAACTTGACCTTTTTGTGCTGATGCAAACGGGCAACATTTGAATCATCAGTCAGACTTGGGATTGCCCTTCAGGGCACCTTGGGGCTCACCTCAAAGCTCGCACACACGCACACACGCACACAATATGGACATTTGGGTCAGATTTTCAGCTCCACTACCAAACCTTTCAAATTAGAGTTGCAGTGAAAATTCATCCTGTATTTTGACCTCATTCTACATGGCTGCTAAAATCATCGCTACATGGAGTTGTCTCCGCTCACAAACGCAAGAAATATGTATTAACTCATTCAAACCCAAAAACGTGTAAACACGTTTTGTAATACTTTGTCCTTCACTCCCAAAAATGTATTTACAAGTGTTTTATGTTTTTTTTTATGGGAGTTTTTTTATGCATGTTTTTTTTATACAGCCTCTGACATTAAGAGGTTGCTTAAAGCAGTGCTAGTTATTACAACAACAAAAAAAAACGACCAGCAGATGCCAGAAGAGTACAAGAGATCAGCCAGGGGCATGTTGCAACAGGCTCTTTTTGCCAGTGTTTTCACCAGGAATGTGAATATTGATGAAAATATTCATTCTCGGAGCAATTATGTGAAATTGGATAATTTCCTGCTCCACACACAGTACACTAATGTCCCATGGAACTGTGCTTGGGAATCCACAACAATACACGGAAGCTGTAGACGGTTAACATGAGCTGTTATCTGCCAAACGGATATGATAAATGGTCATGATGTTTTGTTTTTCTGTGTGTAATTTTTTTAAAATGTGTCTTGCTGTTGTCTCCAGTCACACATGGCTGCATCGTGTCAACAATCAAACTCTTCCTGCCCGACGGGATGGAGGCACGCCGACGAAGCGAGTGAGTACAACAACGGACGCATGAAGCGCTGACACGAGTCGCTTGATTCGCTTCGTTCAAAGACGCGTTTATTTTATCGCACTTCAAGCTTACTTTAGGGCGGGGCGATCGTCGTCCATTGCTGGCGCTCTCCATTGCGAGACTTCCTCGTTCGCCGAGCTGCTCACTCGACCAATGACAGGCAGTTTGCGACGGTGGAGTCCAGCCCGAGACACGCTTAGGACCGCCCTCTCATTTGAATAACATTTCCACTTGGCGGTACGGCCCAAAACTGCCTCAAATTACAAATAAATAAATGACTAAATAAATAAATAACTAAAAGTGAAAATAAAAACTGAACGAAATAAAAATATAATTTAAAAAATTAAATACAAATTTTATATATTTAAATTTCATCCCTCTCCTTTCATAATTCTCAAATTATTTCTCTTTCAGTGAGAAGTCAACAAAACAGTTGGGCATTTTATTTCCATTTATATATATATTTTTTTTATATAATTTTCGAATTATATATATATATATTTTTTTATTTTCACTTTTAGCCATTTATTTATTTTCAATTTTGGCGGTTTTGGTCCTCCATAGTTTTAGTGGTGATTTTATGTATGTATTTATTTATGTATTTATTTATTTATTTATTCATTCCTGCGATTGGCTGGCAACCAGTTCAGGGTGTACCCCACCTACTGCCCGAAGCCATCTGGGATAGGCTCCAGCATAAATGGATGGATGGATATATTTATTCACGAGACCTAGTAGAGTCCATTGGAGGCACCCCGCCTCCTTTATCACCTGATGAGATGAGTTATTCGCTCTACTTTTTCTTTCTCCCCCCCCCCTGCTTAAGTTGGCTGTAGTCATGAGGTGCGCTTGTTTCCTTGCACTGCTTGTCTGGAAGGGTGGAACTAGCACAAGTATAAGGAAGACCGTCAGTTTATTTTACAGCTGGCGAAGGCGCTTCGGAGCGTGTTAAGCGAGAAAGTTTGTTTACGTGAGGAATCGGCCGTAAGAAATCTCAGCGAAAGTCGGTCAGGCGCAGATAGAGAGCGCGACGTTTGAACTCTGCCCCGCGTCGCTTCGCAAACACAGGTAAATCTCCCAGTGGCACTCTAAGGACTTTTATTTGACTTCCATTTTGTGACGTTTTGCTCAGGTTCAAACTCGGTTGAATTGCCGTATTTGTTCCACAATACGGTACAGCAAACACGACAGTTGTAGCACTGATTTTTGGTGTCGAATCAGCTGAGCTAACGCCGTTGCCATATCCAACCGCTGCTGGTTTTTCAATTAAAATATCAAGGTTTGATGTCGATGAGCCAGAAAACAGACTGCTCTATTTCCTCATAGTTGTTTCTGAAGCTGTTAGCAGCGGGTTACACATTAACAGACGCCTCGTGTGTTGTGCAGAGTCAACCTTTTTTTTTTTTTTTCCCCCCTCACACACAGAACTCTGCCTCCTCGTCACCTTCGCAATGTCATCCCGTGCCCGCCGTTTGCTCAGTCAAGTTGACTGAAATTGCACAGGCGGCTGCGTCTATCCTTGACCACCCGTGAGGGGCATTACACTGTGTCCTAACTTGCACTGATAGGCCGCATTAGATTAGCGAACATCGATACCTTGTGTTGGCCATCATTAACGCATTCACTCCCAGACATTTTCACTGACGCAAACCGCCGTCGCCTCCTGCTGTTTTGCTGGATTTTGACTGATTTTGATTTGATTCATCAGGGGAAAAAAAAAAAAAAAAGTATATTTCTATCTATCCGTTTCCGTTTTGCAGCAATTAGCATTAGAATATAGCTCAGTTCCATCATTATTCACAAATCTGTTTAAAACTGTGGGGAAAACAGCTTGTTGCAACATGTCCCTGGTTGATCTCTTATACTCTGCTGCCATCTGCTGGCCGTTTTTGTAATAACTACCATTGCTTGCCAACTGTTATCTTCAGTTCAGGGGCTCCATCGAAGCCTTCTGTATGCTCTAGTATAAAAACAACAACAAAAAATGTATAAATATGTCTTTGGTACGCTGGTAATATTTCAAATAGAACGTATTTATACGTCTTTGGGAGCAAATGAGTTAATGTGCTGTTATGATATGGTAAACAGACACGTTATGGCCAAAATGACAATCGTGATTATTTTTGATCGACATTTTAATCGCGATTTTTAATCGTAGTCATTCATTATGTGAGGGGAAAATATCTGTATTCTTCCTGCACTGGTTTTCAACAAAAAATACATGTAGATGTTTTTATTGCATCAATTACACTAAAAATGAATGGATTGTCATTTTAGGTTAAAAGTTAATCGAAAATAAATTAGCTACTGTATGCTATTTTCGTACTTGTTATTTAGGCATCTTAATGAAGTCTAAATCACGACTTTGACCCCGGTTTACTGGTTAATGAAAGTGCTTGGTGCGTATGAAGCACTTTTAAATGTAAATATCCCTGCTGAGTAGGGGTGCGAATTGCCTAGTACCTGACGATTCGATTCGTATCACGATTCACAGGTCACGATTCGATTCGATACCGATTAATCCCGATACGAATTTATAAGTCGATTGTTGGGATTTTTTTTCATTCAAATTTAGAAAATACTAATCAGTAAGCTTGTAGAGTGTAAGATTTATATGAAAATGTATTATTTATTTATCTGAAATAAAGGTTGTAATTTGTTTCATGTTTGAACAGCATTGAAATAAAATATTAAGGCTTAATGTTCCGTTCATATAACATTCTTCCATGCTTAAGGTGTGAATCCTAAAAAAAAAATATATAAAATAAAAAAAAAATAGATTTTGCCGATTATTGAATCAATTCGAGAATCGCGCGATGTAGTATCGCGATATATCGCCGAATCGATTTTTTTTTTTTTTACACCCCTACTGCTGAGTATCCAGTTGAGCCTAATTAGTGATCATGATTTAAATTTGATAAATTTTGCAGCCCTGTTTTGAAGTGTGAAATGATCACAAACTTTGGACATTCTATTTCGCTTTATCGCGTAAACTTATTTCCCCACAGAGTGGTGCTTGAGTGTGCTGGGTGGAAAAAAAAAAAAAAAAAAAAGATCACTGGGAAGATTCAAGCCAGAGATTTTTCTGCAACTTTTTTTTGTAATATAATTTTTTAGTTCTAAAAGGAATACTTTTAGACAACCTTATCAATGTAGTTATATTATACTGAGCAGCCGAAACACAAATATGTGTGCCGCCTTCCCAATGTTGCTCTGACTTTTTATTTGTGACATTTCCCTTCATTCTGTTCATTCCTTCTGCCCTCCTCTGTCTTTGCAGTGTCATCCAGGCTCCGCTGCCGCTGCCTGTAGACAAGGTAAGGACGGTCAACGTGTTTGTCGTCCCGACACAACACTTGGCCGTGATTTCTCTCGCACTCGCCCACCGCGAGTTGGAGTGGTCAGCTGATGTGAGGAATGTGTGGATTGCTGCCAGTCTCTCCTGCCACATATTTTTCCATGAGTGGGTTGAGTGAGACTGTGCGCAGAGCAGGTCCCCTTAGCCGGGCTGTGAAAAGTTTAGCGAGAAGAGTTTTTGTCCCGTTTGGGGTGTTCTGTTCTGTGTCTTGCAACTGTCAGAACCGGGACCCAGCGTAACCTGTCTGAGGAATGTCGAGCGAGCGTGCGTGACTACATTTGAACCACTTCTCCAATATAATTAAGTGACGTTAGGCTCTCAATAGGGTTGCACACCCAGGTCCAATTAAAGTTGACTGCTTTTGTTACTGGATTCACACGATGGAAAGCCATCATTTAAACAAGTTATCAAAATTATCATGAGGATGGATATGTATTTTTTTTTTTTTACTTTTATAAACAAATGTTCTTTATTAAGGTATTAAGTAGGACTTGAGGATCAAGTGATGCGAAGAGCCTAGAATGAATTAATTGCCAAATTGGGAATCTCAAATTGCCTGAAGACTTATCATTTTTACAGGTGCACCCCCCCCCAAAAAAAAAGTCACGTCATTCATTGTCATGTAAAATTTTTAAAACGCAACACATGCTACACTACAGCTAAGAAAATGGATGGATGGATGGATGGATCAATGGATGGATGCATAGTTCATGTGTTCATTTTCATGTTTTGAGCTTTTCATTTGTCTCTCAAAAGCAGTGTGTCACCAAGATGTGTATGTTTGTGTTTGTTTTCCAGGTTGCAGCCAACACTCCCAGTATGTATTCTCAGGAACTGTTCCAGCTCTCCCAGTATCTTCAGGTAACACAGCGACACCTATTGTTATAATACCGAAACGAAGAATAACAATAAAATAATACATCTGATCAATGAGCTGCTTCATCTCTTACATTCATAAACAAAACCCCCTCAAAAAAATCAATAATCGTAGTTGATAGTCAAGTTAGGCCAACATAACAATCCTCATCTTCAGTTTGACGCTTTAAAGAGGCAATACGGTCGTTCCGAGCCTTTTCTGATTTGTCTCTGTGCTGCTCCGCTTCTGCCTGTGCTATAGGAGGCCTTACACCGAGAGCAGATGCTGGAGCAGAAGCTCGCCACCCTGCAGCGTCTCCTCACCACCACTCAGGAGGCCTCGGAGAGCAGCTGGCAGGTCGGAAACAGCTCTTTGGATGGATGGATGGATGGATGGAAGGATGGATGAGTAGTTGGAAGGGTGGATGGACGGATGATTGATTGATCCAAACACTATTCCTTCATCAGGCTCTGATTGATGAAGACCGTCTGCTGTCCAGACTGGAGGTGATGGGCAGTCAGTTGCAGGCCTATTCAAAGGTGATTCTCGCTCGCTCGCTCTCTCTCTCTCTCGCTCTCTCTCTCTCTCTCTCTCTCTCTCTCTCACTCTCTCTCTCTCTCTCTCTCTCTCTCTCTCGCTCTCTCTCGCTCTCTCTCGCTCGCTCTCTCTCACTCTCTCTCTCTCGCTCTCTCTCTCTCTCGCTCTCTCTCGCTCTCTCTCTCTCTCGCTCTCGCTCTCGCTCTCGCTCTCGCTCTCTCTCTATCTCGCTCTCTCTCTCTCTATCTCGCTCTCTCTCTCTCTATCTCGCTCTCTCTCTCTCTATCTCGCTCTCTCTCTCTCTCTCTCTCACACTCTGCCTCTTGCTCTTGCTATCTCTCACTCTCTCACTTGTTCTCTCTTTCTCTCTCCCTCTCTCTCTCCCGCTGCCTCTCTCTGTCACTCGCTCGCTCTCTCCCTCTCTCTCTCTCTGACTCTCTCTCTCACTCGCTCTCTCTCACTCTCTCACACTCTCTGCCTCTTGCTCTTGCTATCTCTCACTCTCTCTCACTTGTTCTCTCTTTCTCTCTCCCTCTCTCTCTCCCTCTGCCTCTCTCTGTCACTCGCTCTCTCTCTCTCTCTCTCCCTCTCTCTCTCCCTCTGCCTCTCTCTCTCTATCTCTCTCTCTCTCAATCTCTCTCTCTCTCTCACTCGCTCTCGCTCTCTCTCTATCTCGCTCTCGCTCTCTCTCTATCTCGCTCTCTCTCTCTCTATCTCGCTCTCTCTCTCTCTATCTCGCTCTCTCTCTCTCTCTCTCTCACCCTCTGCCTCTCTCTGTCACTCGCTCGCTCTCTCCCTCTCTCTCTCTCTGACTCTCTCTCTCACTCGCTCTCTCTCACTCTCTCACACTCTCTGCCTCTTGCTCTTGCTATCGCTCCCTCTCTCTCACTTGTTCTCTCACTCGCTCTCTCTCTGCGCTCTCTCTCTCTCCCCCTGTCTCCCTTCTCTCTGTCGCTCTCTCTCTCTCCCTCTCTGCCTCTCTCTCTCTCTCCTTCTCTCCCTCTCATTCACACATACTCTCACACTAACTTTCTTGAGACCATAAACTGTCACTGACTTACTCATTCACTCTCACTTGCTTTCTCATTCGCTCACTCACTTTTTCTCATTCAACCATCCATCCAGCCATCCATCCATTTTCCTAACCACTTGCTCCTCACAAGGGTTGCGGGGGTGCTGCAGCCTATCCCAGCTGACTTTGGGAAGTAGGCGGGGTACACCCTGAACTGATTGCCAGACAATCGTAGGGCACACAGAGACGAACAGCCATCCACTCACAAGCACACCTAAGGACAATTCGGAGCACCCAATCAACCTGCCATGCATGTCTTTGGAATGTGGGCGGAGACTGGAGTACCCGGAGAAGAACTCACTTTTTCTCATTCACTCTAATTCTCATTCTTTTTTCTTACTGCGTGACCAATTTCTCTTTCATGCGCAGCATTTTGTATGCAGCAATGCTTGTTTTAAAGTGCTTTATGAATAAAGTTGAGTTGAGAAAGTGCATTTTTGTCACCGTCTGTCAGTCCCAGACGGAGGACGGCATTCGTAAGGAGCTGCTGGCGCTGCAGGAGGACAAACACAACTACGAGACCACGGCCAAGGAGTCTCTCCGGCGGGTACTGCAGGAAAAGATCGAGGTGGTCAGGAAGCTGTCAGAGGTGGAGGTGCGACCCGCCATCCGGCCCACAAACGCAAACAGATCGGTTGTTCGGTGGTTGGAGCCGTTTTTGTGCATGTGTCCCGGCCCGCAGCGCTCGCTCAGCAACACGGAGGACGAGTGCACGCACCTGAAGGAAATGTCCGAGCGGGGCCAAGAGGAGCTGAGGGAGCTGGCCAATAAGTACAACGCAGCCGTCAATGAGATCAAAGAGCTCACTGACAAAATCAAGGTGAGGCCACTTGTTCGCCAGTTGGTCCAAATTGCTTCTACTTCGCTGGAACACGTAATAGGGAGCCCGGCACTATTCTGGCCTCACTCAACTGACTGTACTTTACAGTTCATTTGAACATTCTTTCATTTGTTCTAAAAATCATGCTCTTGAAATCATTTTCCACTAACGAGAGAATTTCCTCCTCCGTCAGGCCGCTGAGGGCCGCCAGGAGGAGTTGACCCAGCGGGGGGCGTCAGAGAAGCGGGAGCTGGAGCTGCGCATCGAGGAGATGGAGGAGAAGGAGCAGGTTCTCCAGGCTCGCATCGAGGCGCTGCAGGCCGACAACGACTTCACCAACGAGAGGCTCGCGGCCCTGCAGGGTACCAAAAACCAAGCCATACGGCCTCAAAATGTTACCAGCGTATTTTTGGGGATAATAGTGTCATATTTATGACTATATACAGGCACAATTTCAATTTTATGCCAATAGTTCACTTCAAAAAGTAAACTCGTATGTAGGTAAATGTTTCCAAGCCTAATATGGTAAATGGTACTTCATTTATATCGCGCTTTTCCACCTTACAAGGCCCTCAAAACGCTTGACATTCGAATAATCATTCACCTGCTGATGACGCAGTGCCAAGGCACATATTTGATATTTTGGAAAATCTCACCAATCTCACATCTTGTTGACATCTAAACAGATGGTCTGTTAGCAACCTCTATTGGTAAAAAGTGTGTACTGCAGCTCAACAGTGAATTGCATAATAATAATAATAATAATAATTGTTCAGCCATCAGTATGATATCAACCATGCAAAAACTTCACTCTAGCCCATGCTTAAATTTAACTGAATACATTTGAAGTAACATACGCACATTCGTATGGAATATTTTGTGCATGCACTCGATACCAGGAAATGATTAGTCGAGTCATGTGGACCAGCTGTATGTAAACAGAGGATAAACAAAAACTGTGATACAATTTTTGCCCTAAAAAAATTGTTGAAAAGTTAACCAAGTTTAAAATAAATAAATAAATAAATAATTAGGGCCTGTGATTGGCTGACAACCAGTCCAGGGTGTTCCCCGCCTACTACCCAGAGCCAGCTGAGATAGGCGCCAGCACCCCCCGTGGTTGAGGTTCTACTGTAGTTGTTTGGTTGGCCCCAAGATGTCACATAGCGGAACCAGCGTCCCTAATGTTGACATTGCTGCCATTTTCGGTACAACCAGAACCAAACCAAAAATTTCCCCCAAAAACTTGGTATTATACTGTAATAAATGATCCTGGCATAAGCAGGGATATTAGGAAGAGGAATTTCCCCCCCGTAACACGCTAACAACCTCCGTTAAGTAAGTCAACGCGACTTTTTCCTTGCTGTTGTCTTCCACAGTGCGCTTAGAGCAGTTCCAGGAGAAAAGTGTTAAGGAAAACAACAGTCTGGGTGAGTCCATGTGTCACTGCTCCGGGCACTCGGGTCACCTCCACGTCCTCCTGCATGACGACCGCCGGCATGTGCCGACTTCCATTCCGGGTTGCATGCTAGTCTTGTCTTTCATGTCGTCTCGTTCTTCTTCTTCTTCTTCTTCTTCTTGCTGCTGCTCGTCACGGTTCAGGTGGCACAACTTGGGATAAGCCCGATTGGCTCATTTGTCATCCAGAATTGCTGGGAAGTGGGTGTGGCTTCTCTCTGTGAAGATGGTGGTGCTTGGTGGATTTTCAAATGCTTTTTTTTTTTTGGGTGAAAAAATAAAGATCAGGGGCCACTGATTGGCATCTGGTGTCGGAATGAGCTCACTGAAACGCTCTTGGTGCCTGACCCTCCTACACACCCACACTTGTGCACTTGGCCGCCACTCGCTGAAGGATCCCTCTGCAAACGGGCATTTGTGTGATGTGGTCACGTGACAGATGAAGACAAAGCCTCACCTGAAACGGCGGCGGCCACCACCACCACCACCACGGAGGAGCAGCCCGTCGAGGACGAGCCATACTCGGAGCCGCCTGGGGGCCGCGTGGAAGAGGAAGAGGAAGAGGAGGAGGAGGATGATGATGATGATGATGATACGGACACAGACGACGGTGCAGTCGGACGAGACGTGGATGGTAGCGGCGGTTTGATTGTGATTGTTTCATTGAGATAAACGTGCAGTCCAGACTCACTCGTTGCTCCCTTTTCAGAATAGGTGCTCGAATGAATGACCTCATTCCTTATTTATTGCCAAATGTATTTTTAACAGTGACGCTCAACTCGTTCAAACCCAAAAACATGTAAATATGTTTTTAATATTTTGTCCTTCACTCCCAAAAATGATTTTTTTATGCAAGAACATACAAAAAACTTTGATGCAGCTTCAGACGTGAAGAGGTGGCTTAACGCAATGGTAGTTATTACAGAGAACGGCCAGCGTGTGGCAGCAGAGTATAACAGATCAGCCATTTCCATGTTACAACAAGCTCTTTTTGTCAGTGTTTTCACCAGCAGTGTGATTATCGATGAAACTTATAGCTATACCTGTATTCTAATGCTAATTACTGCAAAACGAAAAGAGATACAAATATACCTTTTTTTTTTTCCAGAAGAAAGAAGAGACTCTGATGTTTCTTTTGGTAGGTTCCATGTTTTTATAGCAATAGAACACAAAATTATATGGGCCTTGCAAAACAGCCGGGAGCAAATAAATAGCTGGGAGTGAATTAGTTAATTTAAAAAATAAAATGACTTAACATAATTATTTTTATTTTAAAAATGAATTAATGGATTTCACCTACTTGTTTTTAGAAAAATAGTCTTTCTAGACTTCTTTTTTCTCCCCCCCCAAGATATCTGTGAACGTTACTGGTAGTAAAGAGTGCCTTTGCCAAGTAACTATAATCGAGAAGTAACAGATTATGATTCCTGTAAATTAGTATAATTGAGTAACACTTAACCAGCATCGATTGCGGCGAGCATGCAGCATATTGTAGGCACAACGTTGTGGAGCGTTTACATGTCTATCCTCTGGGGAAGAGAGACTACTTTGACAAAGTGGCGGGAAGTTTGGTTGACTTGGGCAGAACGACTTCACTCTGGAACATAAACATTGACGTGCACAACATTGTGGAGCGGCCCGCCCATCACAGCCGGTTTACTCCATGTCCAAAGATACCCGACTTTTTTTCAATTGCCTCAATAGGTGCTGCTGTTTTGGTTAGCAAATGTTTGGGGTTTGTCACTTGAGCTGTCGTTCTGTCCGTGCTTCGTCCGTTCTCCTGCATCCGCCATTTTTGAACCTCCACGTCTTTCCGCTCGGATGTTCACTGTGGCGCTCGTCTCGCGTTGTTTGCCTTTTCCCGAGTGGTCACCCGCTGTCTCGTCGTCTTCACGCTCTGTGTGGCACAAGCTTTTTTTTTTTTTCGTCTTGAGAGAATATAAGCACTTGCACAGGTGGCCGAAGTAACTCCAGTATCTGTGTTTCTGTCAGACAACTGTCACGTTAACAACAGCGGGGGAGACACCACTCGAATGCAACAGTTGATCGAGTGTCCGCGTGAGTACAAAATACACCTTCACGCCGTTTGTCGTCTTCATGTGCTCTTCTTCGCCATCATCATTCTTTCTCTTTTGAGTTCCCCCCATCATCATCATCTTTTTTTTTTCCATCCTTTCCTTGCATCCGGACTCCTCCACTCGGATCCTTTTTTATCAGCAGAAGCCTGCGACATAGCAGCATGTCCACGATGAATTTAGTGTGTGGAAATTACCTTCACGTGCTTATCTGCGAGATGCTTGGAAATCTTAGCTGGGGTTTTTTTTCTGGGCTTATCCGATGAAAATTGTTTGTTTTTATCACCAGAAAAAAACTTAACATTTTAACTGCCATGTTTTTTGTTTTTGTTTTGTATTGTTTTTTTTTTGGGGGGGGGGTTGTTTGTTCAATGACATGATAGCAAATTACCAAGACTGAATATTTACCTACTTAAAGTGTCAAAGTAAAGTTAAAGTCAACCTTATTGTCAATTCCTTCACATGTTCTGGACATAAAAACAATCAAAATTTCGTTCCTCACATTCCCAGATACAAGTTCGACAAAATGCTGAAGAAAAAAAGTTACATCCATTTATCCAAAAAGAAATGCAAAAACTATTCTTTCTTTTTTTTTTTAAATAAATAAATTGTGCTTTTTAATTTTATGTATTGTATAATTTCATACACTGGTATATATAGAATTTTTGTAGATGCACATTTAAAAAGAAAAAGAAAAACCTGACTGAATGTGTATCAAGTTGATGTATATTTTTTTACCCCCCCCCAAAAAAAAAGCAGTTTTAAACTAGTTTCATCTCTTGTGTGCTCGAAAAGGCTTTTGGGAAAAGTATGAAATCGTTCATTTATTGGCTCACCTATTGAAGTCAATACAGGGTTTTTTTTTTCTTTCTTTCTTTAAAATGTTGCCATTGCCTTTGCTTTTACATTGCTTTCTTGAATCCTGCCGCTTGCGTAAATGGCAACAAGAACTGGTTGATGTTCCTTTCTTTCTTTGTTGTATCTGCAGCAGTGAAGCAGCTGAAGGAAGCCGTCAGTTCGTCCATCCACAAACTGGCCAACTTTGACGGTGAGAAATATTTTTCAGAGAAAGGACGTTATTTATGAGCTGCACAAGTGATGCGACACGACGTCCTTTTTTTATTTTTTTATTTTTTATTTTTTATTTTTTTTTATTTTTATTTTTTAGATGCCCACCTACAGAACAACCAGACGGCGGGAGACGACGACATCCTGACCAGCCCAGATCGACTCAAAAGTAAACATTGCTGCTCTTACATAATTGGACGACTACAGCATATGTTCACGTGCGCTCGTAAAACATTTCACACAGTTTCGTAACGTCGCTCTTTGCTGTGCCTGCGTTTGTGCTCGGTAGGAAACCAGATGGATGCCAAAGAGTCGGACATGTCGGATACGCTGAGTCCCAGCAAAGACCGCAGCAGTGATGATACGTCAGGTCAGCCAAACGACCTTAATCCATGGCCGTGCTATTCGACAACATCATAAATTGC
The DNA here is from genome assembly GCF_051991245.1 of Festucalex cinctus. NCBI lineage: Eukaryota > Metazoa > Chordata > Actinopteri > Syngnathiformes > Syngnathidae > Festucalex > Festucalex cinctus. The sequence continues at coordinate 29,277,196 of NC_135418.1, read as the reverse complement.
TGTGTAGTTCTTTTATTTGACTTGTGCATCTTTTATGAGCCACGAGTTTGAATTAAGCAATTGAATTGTACTGTATAAATAACACCTCGTTTCAGACGGCAACATGGATGACCAGGAGCTCAACGAGCCGCTCAACCGAGTAGCTCTGCTCAAAGGTAACCATGGCAACGTGCACTGTTTTGTCTTCTCATGAAAAAAAGGACTGTAATTCAGAGTTAATCAACCCCCTACCTTAAAGTAGTAGTTGTTGTAGTACAAGTCCACCACTATGAGTATTAGTACACCACTACTACTGCTAGTAATTATATACCATGCCCCCAATATTAGTAGCAGTTCACTAGAGAGAACTCAAATCTTTCCAATCAAATTTTGACTTTTGGAACGTAAAGTTTAATTTGGCTCGTTTTTGTGTTTTTTGTAGCCGAGTTGCATCGGGCTGGTCTGGAGCCCGGCGACACGGAGCAGGTCATCCACCACCTCCACAGGGAGCTTCTGGAGGCCCAGGAATTAGCAAACACCGGCAAGCAGAAATGTCTGGAGCTTCAAGGTGAACAAAAAAATCAAAATAATCCATTATAATAATCATAATAATCTGTAATGGAGCCCATTGTAAAATGATGCATGCGTGTCTATAGCTCTACTGGAGGAGGAGAGGAGGAATAACTCTCAACAGACGGAGGAGTCGACTAAACAGATCCAGTACCTGCAGAGTTAGTACACGCACGCACATGCAATACAACTGTTAAGGTGGAAATCCCATTGTGGGAAATAACGGACACAGAAATAATCCATTCCAAATGTACTGTCCCACAAGTAGGGAGGAAAAGATATGAAAATATGTCACGATGGGAGTGAGCAATATGAAGATGGTCATCACTCAATATTTGACTGATTTGAGGAAAAATGCAGAAATATGGGGAAAATATTTATTACATGAAAAACGCCAATATATAGAATAGCCAAAGTAACAACGTGACAAAATGTTAAAAAAATATATATATCAGGTATCAGATGAATAATTGGATCAAATCTAAGCAAATGTTAGAGAAATATTACATGTAAGAATTTTCAGATATATTACTCCTAACTCCCAGCTATTCATCAAAATTATGAGATGTATATATATTTTAATTAAATTATTAATAATAAATCAATAAAATGACAAATATTCTGTGGACAAATATACCAAATATTCGACAAAACATTCAAAAACAGATGGGGAAATAATGTAAGGATATTTGAAAAATACAGGAGCGTCTCAGAAAATTTGAATATTGTGATAAAGTCCATTATTTTCTGTAATGCAATTAAATAAGCAAAAATGCCATACGTTCTGGATTCATTATAAATCAACGGAAATATTGCAAGCCTTTTATTGTTTTAATATTGCTGATTATGGCTTTTTTTTTTACTTGGTCTGAGGAAATATTCTAATATTTTGAGATAGGATATTTGAGTTTTCTTAAGTCATAATCAGCAATATTAAAATAATAAAAGGCTTGCATTATTTCAGTTGATTTGTAATGAATCCAGAATGTATGGCATTTTTGCTTATTTAATTGTATTACAGAAAATAATGGACTTTATCACAATATTCTCATTTTCTGAGACAGTCATGTATGTATTATAAACACAAACATGTTACAAAATATTAGAGAAAATCAAACGTAACAAAATATTCTAAGCAAATATTAGAAAAAAAATACAATACAGTAGGTGTAAAATGCAAAATATTAGACACATTAAACTGTTTGTCAGAAATACAATAGTGTTATATGTAAAATACATAAATATAAGGAAAAAAAAAATACAAAAACATTCTAAAATAAAATCCGCCATGATTCATAGCATCTAAACGTGTTTTCTCCTTCTTTCTCGGTTTGTTTACTATTGCTGAGTCCAACTTGACTTGTTGTGTCGTATGTTTTTGTGCACGTCTAGCTCAGCTTGGGAAGCTGCAGGCCGACATGGAGGCCCTGCGGGAGCAGAGGGAGAACACCATCTGTAGCACCAGAGAGGACCTCTACTCCGCCCAGGAGGAGGTAAGCACCCCTCCCCCGCCGCTTCACACCTCCTCACAAACAGCGCTCGCCCTTTCGCAGATCCTCGTCCTGCGGCACGCCGTGGAGGCGGCCACGGCCGAGCGGGAGCGGGACATCGCCGCCCTGCAGGAGGACCTGAGCGGCGTGCGCTGCGAGCTGGAGCGCTGGAGGAGCGCGGCCGCCAAGTACGAGGAGGAGATCGGCCGGCTGCAGGAGGACTTTGCGCGGCAGCAGCTGCAGCGCAACGACGCCAGTCAGCTGCAAGGTTTGCCCAAGTCGAACACGTTCCAAAAAGGAAATAAGGGGGCCCTAAAACACTCTGTCATGGCACATTAGTGTGCCGGGAGGAAGTTATCCCAAAACACTCACGTGGGCTTGAAAATTATGCATTTATGCCAAATAATGCATCTTTGTACTTGCATGAAGTTTATGAGATGCACGGTGGTGTATGACACAGTAAATTTCAAGAAGACAGCAAGATTAAAAAAAAAAAAAAAAAAAAGGCCTTTAAAATCATATTAAGAATTTATGGGGGAAAAAAAGATAATTAAATAATTGATTCATGGTTTTATGAATCAATATTGGGGTTGAGAAGGAAAATTGATTTTATTTTTTTTTCTTTTATTTTTTTTTTTAAGGCCAAGCCTTTATTTATTTTTTTTAAAGAGGCTTAACGCATTCATTGCCAGACCAGCAAAAAATGTGATGTCTTTTTCCGTCAATGGCAGCGAATGAGTTAAGAGGCTCCAAGCTTTTGAAGTTTCTGTCAAACTAGGCATAAAACAGAGAATTACACCTCTTGTATTTCAAACAACCATCGAGCTTTGCCCTATTAAAGTCCGTCTTAATGCTCACAAAAGATGGAAAAAAATCATGCAGAACAATTCTGTGCTCTTCCACTAGATGGCAGAAGCTGCACAGTTAACCTTTGCATCCACCTGTCTTCATTCATCCAACAGAATCAGTCATGGCCCGCACAGTAATTAAGTCATGAGTCAGCTGACATGAAATCATATAATCATATGTCAAATCAGTTTTCCCCAAAACATTTTGTGCCATCTTCATTTGGAGGTGTGCCATAATATTTTTCCCCCTATCAAATCTGTGCGTTGGCGCTATAAATAAAATTTGGAATCGCTGTCCTGAACAACCGTTTTTCTTCCTCCTAGTGGAATGTGCGGCACTGCAGCAGCGCTGTGCGTCTTTGCAGCAGGACTGTGACGGCCTGAAGCAAGAGAGGACGACTCTCACCGACAAACTGCGCCACCTGGAGGCCGAGCTGTGCAGGTACACTCGCTCGCCTCGGGTCTATTTGACTACAGTGAGCCCTCAACATTTGCAGGGATTAGCCGGACCTTGTTTTTAACAGTTGCCTTTTTTAAAAACAAATTAGGATGGTTTTTTTTTTGTGTGTGTGTGTTTCTGTAGGATTTTATGACCAACTGCAGAGCTTGGCCCTGTTTTGCAGTTTACTTCAACTCATTCACTTGCAGCCATTTTAACAGAAGCAATCCCATTTTACTGGCTTTTGACTGATTTTGCAAAGCCCACAGAATATTTTGTTCTTTTGGTATAAAAATATGCAACTTACCAAAAGAAAGATTAGGTTTTTTTTCATCAGAAAAAAATACATTTGTCGGTTTCCGTTTTGCAGCAATTAGCATTACAATATAGCTTCATAAGTTTCATCATTATTCACAAATCTATTTAGATTTGTGAGTATTTGAGCCTTTTCGCAACATGGCCCTGGTTGATCTCCTTTGCTCTGCTGCCACCTGGTGGCCATTTTTGTAACAACTACCACTGCTTCAACCGTTCTCTGCAGTTCAGAGACTGCATCAAAGCCTTCTTCTGTATGCTCGAGCATAAAACAAAAAAAAAGTATAAATACGTCTTTGGGACTCTTAAAACATTTAAAATAGAACGTATTTATACGTTTTTGGGAACAAATGAGTTGAGCTTGCAGTAATTTTTTTCTTTTCTTTTTTTTTCTTTCTTTTTTTGCATTTTGGTGTATCTCTGCAGCACCCGGGCACAGAGTCTGGTCCTCAGCAACAGTCTGGAGTCCCTGGAGAAGCGGGAAGAGGTTCTGCAGGACAAGCTGGGTTCCCTGGAGAACCGGCACCTGCAGGATGAGAGCCGGCTGAAGAGCCAGCTGGACCAGGCCCAGGACCGCACGCACACTTTGCAGAAAGAGGTTCGCGCGCCGTCTGTCAAGTCTCAGCTTTATGAACGGACTCGTTTTTTTTTTTTTACGTGAACTGACGCGTGCGCGTGTTTGTGTGGCAGTACGAAGACACGCAGTCGCAGCTGTCGGACCTCCGGCAGCGCTACGAGAGAACGGAGCAGGAGAAGACAAACATCCACCAGGAGCTGGAGCAGTGCAGGAGCAACCTGAAGCTGCTGCAGGATAAGAACAGCTCTGTGAGCACGCACGCACGCACGCACGCACACCTGCTGGACAGGTGCAAACGTGGGGGAAAGAAAAGCCATCACCCGCAGCTGTGTTTTTGGGTTTGCTTCTTGATGTTTCCCTGCTGGTTTTTATGTTGTTCATTTGCAGCAGAAACGCCGACGTGCGTGCGTGCGTGCGTGCGCGTTTGTTTGTTTACCTGTTTGTGTCGCACCTGTGGACATCCAGGAAACACGAGTACAGTGGTGCCTCCGAAGGTTGTCCTCAATCGATTACCTTTTGAGAGCCGACTTATTACACAATATATAATACATAGTTTAATATATGTATATATGTGGAATGATTGATTCCAGAGTCCATTGTAAGAATTATTGAGTAACGGGTTTTCCTCCTATGGATAGTTACTGATAAAAATGTGAACCAAAAAAAAATGAAAAATCTGTCAAAAAAACAAACAGCAGAAATATGCCTGTAAATAACCAAAATAAACTGACAATTTTTTTTTAAAACATATCTGGCAAGCTGCAAACATTTGCAACAAATCTGGCAAAATAATAAATAAATAAATAAATAAATAAATAAAAATAATAATTAATAAATAATTAAATATAAATAAAAAAAAGAGGCAAAAGCTGGGCAAAACAAATATCTGACAATTCTAAAAGCTTGGGCAAAAGATTTTTTATTTTTTATTTATTTATTTATTTTTTTTTTAAATAAAGAAAATGATACAAAAAAGAGACTGAGGAAAAAAAGACAAAAATGTGCCAAATACATGACCAAAATTGGAAATGAATCAAAGAAAAAAAAATAACAAAAATATTCAAATAAAATAAAAGAAAGACAAATGGGCCAAAAATAAAGCAAAAGGCGGAAATTGGGTAATAAAACTGACAATCTGACAAATATCTAAAAAAAAATGTAATAACAAATCTGGCAAACAAAAATGAAAGTGATTTAAAAACATTAACAGAAAAAAAATAAAAAAAATGCTGTTTTAAAAAAAACTGACATGTATTTACCAATCTGGAAATTAAATGTCTACAAATTTGGAAATGAATCACAGAAAAATTAACAAAAATATTACAATAAAATAAAAAGACAAAGGCGGAAATTGGGTAATAAAACTGACATGATGACAAATATCTAAAAAATGTAATAACAGATCTGGCAAACAAGTTCAACAAAGTGACTGAAATTATAAAAAGACAATATGAAAAAAAAATTACGAAAATTTTGTTTAAAAAATCTGACATGCTTACAAATCTGGAAAATAAACGGCTACAAATCTGGGGGAGGAAAAAAAACGAGTAAACAATTGGACAAAAAAAATGGGACCAAAACAAGCAACAACAAAAAAAAAAAAAAAAAAAAGATACAAATGCAATGAACCTAAACACACAAAACACGACGCTAACGTCACAGTAAGATTAAACTGGACAACTTTTTTGGCGACATTTGCAGGATTGGAGGTACCACTGAAGTAGAAAAGTAGAAAACCGTAAACCCAATCACAGGCAACAATAATAATCATGACCGCCGCGACGTGATTGCAGCACCACACACACAAATTCAATCATAGTCGCGTGTCAGCAGCCGCTCATCCGAGGTGACGCGTTTGCTACCTCACGACCTCGCCTCAGCTGATGCGAAGCAGACGCTAGTTTGACATCCCCCCCCCACCCACCCCCTCCCCAGCTTCCTTATCTTCCTGACTCCACATCAGGATGTTTAGCTCGGATAAACACAATCACACGGCGGCATCAACAAACGCTGACATCATTCGTTTGTCAATTAACACCATATGACAGTTGTCCACAACTGAGCACTGATCTGTATATATGACTGGATAGCCGCCGGTAGCCCTTAAAACGGCCGTGCGAGCCGTTGAAGTCACAGGGCGGCCATCTTGCTCCTCTTTTTTTTGAATAGTGTCATGTTTACGTTTACTGTGGCTGGGAGGCGGCGGCCATTTTGGGGAAAAAATCAATCAATCAATAAATAAATTGCAGGTACCTGAAAAACAAAATACAAATTTCATAGACCAAATTGTTTGTAAACCAGGTTTCTAAGAAATATAAATTTGAGAGAGAGAAAAAAAAAAAATCTGTTTTCAAACGTGTGTTTCTACCCGTCCCACATATTTTCCTACTATTCGTTAGCGGGGTAGCAGCTAGCGCTGATAGCTGAGTTTTGTGGAGGAAGTGAAGAGATGCTGTGAATGATTGACAGGCGTCGCTTTGCGCACACCTTCACCCCCTCCCGCCCTTTTTCTGCCCCCCCCTCCCCCTCGCCACCGCTGCTGTATTTAGTTTGGTTGATTTGCCGGCTGATTTCTTCTTATCCCTCTCCTCCCCTTGACCCCGCCCCTCCCCTTGACCCCGCCTCTCCCCCCTCCTCCCCCCTCCCCCTCAATAGCCATCCATACTGCAGCCTGTCCAAGCCATATTCATGGGTCTTGTCCTGGCTCTGCTCTACTGGTGTTTCGGCCAGTTGTGGTAGAAAGGTACACGCCGACGTATGTGTCCGTCCGTCCGTCCGTCCGTCCCCTCCCCCAATACCGCCGCCTGTCTCACTTTCAGCCCCGATTCGAAACTGTCTCTTAAAACGGCGGGATAGTCAACCCCGCCTCTTTTGCAGGTCACTGACACGAGATTGGTCGCAATGGCGTCTTCTCGCCAATTTTCTGCCGACTTGGCGCAATTTTGAAGCCGTAAGAAAGGCGGGACGGCGTCTGGCGCCGTTTCCGTCGGAAGCAATTGCGCGACGACAACAAAAGCAGATTGAAGTCAACCGATGCTGGGTTGCTGTGTGAAAACGGTTTTGAGGGGGCGTCAACGTCAAGTTGCACTCAATGCCAAGAGAGCGCCACCATTTTGCACAATCTTTGTGTAAATGTCAAACGCTGATGGAAGAACTCTTCACACGGGGATCCAGCAAATTGGTGCAATTTAGTCAACTCGAACTCTTTCTCTCTCTCTTGCTCTCTCGCTCTCTCCCACTTTCCTCTCTCTCGCTCTCTCTCGCTCTCTCTCACTCTCTCTCTCTCTCTTTCTCTCTTTCTCTCTCTCTTGCTCTCTCGCTCTCTCCCACTTTCCTCTCTCTCGCTCTCTCTCGCTCTCTCTCTCGCTCTCTCACTCTCTCCCACTTTCCTCTCTCATTCGCTTTCTCTCTCTCGCTCTCTCTCTCTCTCACTCTCTCTCTTGCTCTCTCGCTCTCTCTCACTCCCTCTCTCTCGCTCTCTCCCACCTTCCTCTCTCTCGCTCTCTCACTCTCTCTCTTTCTCTCTCTCTTGCTCTCTCGCTCTCTCCCACTTTCCTCTCTCATTCGCTTTCTCTCTCTCACTCTCTCTCTCTCTTTCTCTCTCTTTCTCTCTCTCTCTCTCTCGCTCTCTCGCTCTCTCCCACTTTCCTCTCTCTTTCGCTTTCTCTCTCTCACTCTCTCTCACTCTCTCTCTCTCTCTTTCTCTCTCTTTCTCTCTCTTTCTCTCTCTCTCTCGCTCTCTCTCACTCTCTCTCACTCTCTCTCTTGCTCTCTCGCTCTCTCTCACTCCCTCTTTCTCACTCTCTCCCACCTTCCTCTCTCGCTCTCTCACTCTCGCTCTCTCACTCTCTCTCTTTCTCTCTCTCTTGCTCTCTCGCTCTCTCCCACTTTCCTCTCTCTTTCGCTTTCTCTCTCTCACTCTCTCTCACTCTCTCTCTCTCTCTTTCTCTCTCTTTCTCTCTCTTTCTCTCTCTCTCTCGCTCTCTCTCACTCTCTCTCACTCTCTCTCTTGCTCTCTCGCTCTCTCTCACTCCCTCTTTCTCACTCTCTCCCACCTTCCTCTCTCGCTCTCTCACTCTCGCTCTCTCACTCTCTCTCTTTCTCTCTCTCTTGCTCTCTCGCTCTCTCCCACTTTCCTCTCTCATTCGCTTTCTCTCTCTCACTCTCTCTCTCTCTCTTTCTCACTCTCTCTCGCTCTCTCTCACTCCCTCTCTCTTACTCTCTCCCACTTTCCTCTCTCTCTCGCTTTCTCTCTCTCACTTTCTCTCTCTCTCTCTCTCTCTCTCTCTCTCGATCTCTTTCTCTCGCTCTCTCTCACTCTCTCCCACCTTCCTCTTTCTCCCTCCATCTCTCTCCATCTCCAATTTTTGCAGGTTCTCTGTGATGTGAAATGAGCTCGCTCGCTTCTCTCCCTTTCACACAGAGACGTTGCAAAATGCTTGCAGCAGCTCGATTGAAATGTCTGCATTTTTACAGCAAATTTGTAAACACCCGTGAAAGGCGCTTCGCTCGGTCTCCATCGTCTTTCACGCGGGGAGAAAATCTGCCGTTTCATCAATCATCGTTTTGATCCCGAACACAGTGAAATGCGAAAACGTTGCAACTTTGTGCGCTTTTACACGTCTGGTATGACGTAGAAAATAATTGTTGTGACAATTGCTTGCGACGCAGAAGTGACACAGACGCAGTCCCGCATCTGATACGACCTTCCCGGTTGGCAGAAAATTACCGGCTTGAATCCGTCCCAACATTTGGTGTCGGTGCCGCTTTTACAAATGGATGTAAAAATAAAAGCCCACTTTTAAAGTTTTGCAGTGTGAAAGTGGCGATAAAGTTGATTCTTCCCTTTCTGTGGATGTGAAAATGTTCTGAAATGTGAGGCGTTCAGGGACACACTTTTAAAACACGCACATTTTACAACACTTTTTAAACGTTAACACACAACCACTTTTTATTTTATTTTATTTTTTTTGAGTAATCAAGTTTGGCCCTGAACTCCCCACGAGGACATTTTCATTCCGTTCCTTCCACATCCCGACGCCACGCGCACGTGCCAACGTTCTTGAACGCATCGCACGTGCCAACGTTCTTGAACGCATCGCACGTGCCAACGTTCTTGAACGCATCGCACGTGCTCAACTCTGCTCCTTAACGCCTCCAACTCCCCCAAAAAGTTGATCCTTGATGTTGGATAACGTTTAGCAATCTATTCGGCACATTTTTTTTTTTTTGACACAAAGAAGATCAACGTTGTTCTGAAGAAGCGTCTTTAAGGAGCCGGGTTCCTCTTTTCGTCCCTTCACCGTCTCGGCTGCTCTCGTCGGCTTCTTTTTTCTCACGCATGCGCCTGCTTTGCGTCTTCTTTTCCAGTCCGCTTGATTGTTTTTGCCTCATTTTCATATGCACGCAGTCACTCAAGGTACACACAGATTGGATTTGAATGCAAAGGGCTGGCGCACACATCATATATATTTTTATGAAAAGTTTAAAATTAAAGATATATATTTTGGGGAAAGAAGGTGCAATTTTGCAAAAAAAAAAAAATAGTATAGTAGGTTTTCTGATTTTCCTGATAATATGAGGGAAAAAAGTATCTATACAGGAATAAAAAAAATTTTTATGAGAATCTAATTTCTTACAATTAACTCGTGCTACTATACAAAGTGGCAATTTTCCAAGAATATTCTTTATAAGAGAAAAAAAATTATTATTTTTTTTTTTTTGGGTATAAACTTTTAATGTGAACAAAAATTAAGTCCAGAATGTTAGTTTTACTAAGTCTCATTTTTGTTAAGGATGTAACGATATCCAAATGTCACGATACAATATTATCATGATATGATAATTATCACGATATTGTGGGGAGGTTGGCGATATTTAAAATAAGGTCGCAATATTGTGAAAAAAATAGCTCAAACAAAAACAAAAAAAAACCACTGTGCTTTTGCACATAACATCAATGTTATTATTATTATGATTATTATTATTATTATCATTGCGTTTCATTATTATTTTGTTATGATGCTAATGCAAGCCCACATTGAGTTCCTCCACATATTGACTCGTTTCACAGGCATATTACGTTCGTCTTCATCTGACAATTAGTGTCCATTTTAAACATACAAAGGCCAAAACATCCCTAATGAAAATTAAATTGCACTAAAAAAGTAGCCAGGAGAGGGCGCTAGGACAGCACAAATGGAAAGTTTTAATATCACGATATTGCGCTTATCGCTACGTCCCTAATTTTTGTGAGAACTAAATTTTAATTTTATAATTTTTTTACTAGTAACAAGAAAACACCAAAAGTGATTCTTTTACCCAAACAGAACTATTACAAAAATAAGACACAAAATTACAAGAAAAAAAAAAAATACAAAAATGAAGTCTGAATATATAAGAAAAAAAATATTTACAAAAATAATGTAATTTTTGAGAGACAAATCTTAGTATTTACGGTTATAAATATTTAGCAAAAATGTTATTATTGCAAGAAAAAACAAAAATGTACCATCATTGGAGAAGAAAAAAAAAAGTTTTTGCAATAATGTCATTAATATAAGAAAAAAAGTCAGATTCCATTAGCGATTATTATAACTTAAAAATATATATATATATATATTGTTTTACGACTATATTGGGCAATGAATCAAAACCATATAAATAAACGCTTTGCTTGTTTTGTCGACGTGAACAAATTGATCCCTATTTTCTCCACTCGTTATTTGTGAAGACGTGTCGGCAAGTTTCTCGTGCTTGATCATCTCGGATGCGATGACATCATCAAGAGGATGACATCATCGGGATGAGTCCGAACTGCAGCGAGCGCAGACGTGACTCGTCCTGACAACAAGTCGTCATTAAATGTGACTCACGAGCTTCTTTTTTTTTTTTTTTTTGCTTTTTTTGGACCAAGCGGCAAAACAATACGCAATCAAAATCAACACGTTTTACAATTGGAACAAGAAATGAAAAAAAACAATCTTGTGCACTTTTGAGGCTCTTCGTGTTTGACCAAACACTTTTCTTTCCCTCTTCCCTTGTCCAACTTTGGGGAAAATTGACATCACATGACCTCAATGTCTTTTCTCGCGTCTGTGTGTGTATTTGTGTGCGCCCGTTTGTGTATATGTTTGTTGTCGTTTGTGCCGACAGGGCGGCTGGAGCCCCTGGATGCCGGTCATCGCCGTGATGGTCGCCGTGACGGCAGCCGTCATCTACCCCAACATCTCCAAGAGCAGCTCGGCCTAAAGCCTCGCGCGCGCGCACGCACGCACGCACGCACGCACGCACGTGCGCGCGTTGCTGCCGCCGCTGCTTCACTTGTATAAAGTCAAATTGTACATAATTGTAGAGGGAATATCAAAAAAAAAAAAAAAAAAAGGTTGTGGTTTCTCACACTTATTTTGTCCAGCGGCGGGAAGTTTAGTTGTTTTTTTTGCGTTTGTCGTTTTTTAATCATTTGTGCTCTCTCTCAGCTGTGTTGTTTGTTTTTGTCAAATTGCCGTCAAACGAACCGAGCTTCCACATGGAATAAAAAAATAAATCAATAAAAAAGCCGCCTTGCGGTTTCCCCGTTAGCGTTGATCACTTTTGACAAGTTACATTTGTTGTCCTGTCGTTTTGTTTTTGCCTTTATTGTAAACGTAAAAAAAGATCTTCACATTTTGTATGGAAACAAAACAAACTTTCAGATGCACGATTTCGGCTGACAACAAATGCTAACCCGTTACAAAAAAAAAAAAAAAAAAAAAGTTGTTTGTTTCCAGTGAAAGGGGAAAAAAAAACAAAAAGGCACACAACGTGTATATTGTCCATTTTTTGGACGACAACAAGATGCTAATTAATTTAGTTTTTTTTTTTTTTTTTTTTTTTTTATCAAATGTCATCTGCATCCAAAAAGTAACTTAGAATTTGATTCTATTCTTTTTCTACCCCCAAAAAATGTTTTTTCACAAACAAATATTTTTGGGTTGCATGATTTTGGATACAAATGCAAATGTTATCCAGAGAAAAAAGAACAAAAAAAAAAGGTCTGTTTCTGATCAAAGCAGGAAAAAAATTCAATAATACATAGTTTGGTGATTTTTCTCTCATTTTATTTTTCAGACACCAAAAAAAAAAAAAAAAAATCCAGCAAGCATCACGATGTTCCAAAGCCCATAAAAACGTGTCCGTGTCTCGTATACAATGACGAAAAAACAAAACAAAACAGCATTTCGAGACGCATGTTTCGTGTCATCCAATTTTGTTTTTCCAATTAAAAAAAAAAAAACAAGAAATAGGTGCAAAATATTTCAATTGGCTGTCGTCATTTTGAGTTCTTTTGTGGAAGCCGGCTCTGCTCCAAGTTGGCCATTTTTAACGACATCCAAAATGGCCGCCTGTTTTTTTTTTGTTTTTTTTTCTCCCGTTGTTGATTTTCTTTCGGAGGGAAGCAGGGGGAAGGTTTTGAAACTTGAAGCCAAATTATCCAAATGTTAAATAAGTATTTTTTATGTTAACTTTTGAGGTCACACAAAAAGTGGGGGTCAAAGTGCCTCAAATGTAACTTAACACCGAAATTTGTGTGTGTACGTGCACACAACCTCGCACGCGCACACACACACACAATTGCCGCGTGTTATTCTTGTGCTTTCTGTCACCATTTTCACACTTGAATCACTATTAGCAAGTCAAAAAAAACAAAACTTTGATCAATTCTCTGTTTACTTCACATTCACTTTGTCAACTGTTGATGAATTACCGTCAACTTTTTCAGATGATCAACTTGCTGCCAACTTTCAATTTGTGTCAACATGTTGTTCACATCCTGTTCATGCCCCGATAACTTCCTGTCACCTTCATTTTTTTGTGTCCACCTTTGTCAACTTTAAATTTGTCTCTCCTTTTGCTTGTGAACTTATTGTAAAGTTTCTCAACGTAGTCAAGTTTGACTAATTGTCGACTTGTATGTCAACATATCCTGTCAACTTCATGTTAACTTTGTGAAGTTGACAAACGTTCTGTCCATTTGGGTCAACTAAAGTCGCCGTGCCATGAAAAATGTTCGTCATTCTCAACTTACTGCCAACTTTACGTTCACTTCACTTCACGTTTGTCAACTTCTTGTTGACATTGTCAACTTGCAGTTTCTTTTGTCAATTTACAACTTCAGGCAGAGTGTCAATTGAGTTAACTTTTGTCAGCTTACTGTCAAGTTATTCATTCTGTTAAAGTTTGTCATTTTATTGTCGTTTTCCAATTTCTTGTTGACTTTAAAGGGCAACTTCATGATGACTTTGGCAACTTTTGTTGTTAATGTTTGCCAGCTTTTTTGAAAACTTCGTGTTAAATCTGTCAGTTTACTCCCAAGTCAACTTTACATCAACCTTTTAAATTCACGGAGTTTTCGCACGAGTTTTTTTTTTTTTTTTTTGGTCAAGTTCCTATAAAGTTCACATCAATTTCCTCACCTCTTTTTTTTTTTTTTTTTTTTTTTTTTTTAAGTCAAGTTTGTAAACTTTACATCAACTTTCGTTACAACTTCCTGTCCGGACTTGCCTCCAAAATCAAAGCGCTAAAATTTCACGTCAACAAAAAAGGACCTTTTTAGCCGTAGCGCCTTAGCATGAGCGCGGACGCTTTCTTTTGAACTTGTATGCGATCGTGTGTGAGCGGTTGTGTGTTGCGTCATGTGTCACTTGTTTGTGTAACGTCTCGTCACGTCATCCGTGTTTGAAAAGACGAACATCAAGGAACAAGTTATCGCGAGAAACACTACAGTACGTGGAGAGAGCGTGGGGGACAATTTGTCAAAATAATGAAAAATGCTATCGAATGACGTGCTACTACTAGAACTATTTTGTTAAAGATGTGCTGTTAGCCACGGGGATGGGGGAGTTGTGTAGATGAGCAGTTGAGGTTATATATATATATATATATATATATATCTGAACATATATATATGCAGAGAAAACGTTTGGAATAAAGTTGTAGCAAGCTGACCCACCACAACTGCGTCAAGACTCTCATTCTCTCACCAAATTGGCAAATAAAACATCTGCTTGAAAGAAATGTCGACGTCAATAAAGTCGGCGAAACGGTCTGGAGGGCACGCGTGATTCATTTCATGACAGACGAGCGAGCTATTAAAACACGAGCCCGCACCTGCACAGGTGCTCATATCAACTAACTGAGGTCACTAAACGCCATCTGTCGTCGGCGTCTTTATAGACGATCTTCATCACGCAAGTGCGCGTTCGTGAGACTGCGAGAAAGACGCGCACTAAAATGGACTCGAAAGTCACAAAACAAAACAAAAGCAACAAAGTCCATTAGTTGTGTTGACGGCTAACAAAACGAAATGCGAGAATTTGCCGTGAAATAAAGAATCGAGCTAATTTTGCGTTTAAAAGAATGGAACAAACTCAATAACGTATTCATTACTTGTATAATGTAATTCTACTTGAAAGTATACTTTAACGTGCTGAATAAAACAAAAGTTGATTGAATAGTTAACACATGCTAACAAAATGAAATGTCAATTCAAATTAGAAGTTAAGTTTCATATTCAGTGAGATTAAATGTAAAAAATATATCTAGACAAAATGGTTAATGTTTAGTTTAAGTCTGTAAGTTTAGATTTGATTACAAATATTAAATTCACAACTTGTGCGCATTTAAGAGTTTTAAATATGTAAACACTGACTTAAATCATGAGCTATATGTGAGATCAATAATTCGAGAAAACAATATAAAGCTAAGGGAGTACTGTATGATTTTGTCAACTATTGTCAGCGTGAAATTAAGAGCTTTAAAAAATGCTTTTAATATATGAACGCAAAGTCAATTATGTTCAATTTAAAATGACAATGAAATGAATGAACTATAAAATGGAAATGGAAATTTACTTCAACTCCTTTTAAATGTAAAATGAACTTCATTTGATTAAACATACCATTTAAGAAAACGTTAGATTATAAATGTAAAGAAATGTGGCCTTATTAAAACAAGAACATGTCAATTAAAATATAAATTTACAGTATTTAAGTCATTTAAAATGTATGTAATCTGAATTTATTTATTTTTACTGCCGTATAGAATAAAGGCCAAGAGAATTCAAAATTTTCACAAAAGTAATTTGTGGACTAAAACGAGTCGAAGTTTCAAAAAGCGGCCAAACGTAAAACAAGTATGACGTCACAATTAATCAACTACAATCTACAAGATAATGTATCACTATTTCACGGTCGTGTGTGAGCTCAACGTGCGCAAAAACAGTCCATATTAGTGTTACTTGATCTTAATAATAGACGATCTTTGTCTGAAAATCTCGACGTCATCGAAAGCGTTGTTGCCTTCACGGTGTCGCAACAAAATTGGACGGAAAGGAAACCTATCAATCGGCAGCGCAAAGGCGTTGAGGGAAACGCGTGCGTATTCGTCACAAAGCTTCGTCTTGACTTGCAAATTTAGCCTTCTGCCAACAAACGGCCTAAAATCATCTCATTGTCCGCCACGAACGAGCCAGAATACGCGAGCGAACAGCTGAAGTTGCTCGAATTCCGAGTTTTGGAAAGCGACGCGTGAACGCACCCGACCAAGCCAGGCACTCCGGTTTGGAAGCACAAGGAAAGTTCAGACCGAGTCGAGCCGTCCTTTGCGGAGGGAGCACCGCGCAGCGGCCCGGTTATCCAGCCAGCCCAGTGTGCCCAGAGTGCCGCCCGGCCCGAAGCAAAGATGCCCACGACGGAGAAAGACCTGGCGGAGGACGCGCCGTGGAAAAAGATCCAGCAGAACACGTTCACGCGCTGGATCAACGAGCACCTCAAGTGCGTCAACAAGCGGATCGGGGACCTGCAGCTGGACCTGGGCGACGGCCTGCGGCTCATCGCCCTCCTGGAGGTCCTGAGCCGCCAGAAGATGCACCGCCGCTTCCACCCAAGGCCCAACTTCAGGCAGATGAAGTTGGAGAACGTCTCGGTGGCGCTGGAGTTCCTCGAGAACGAGAACATCAAGCTCGTCTCCATCGGTGAGTTCGGCGTGCGTGCTTGGAACGCTCCAGAAAGTTCTCCCGTAGGGGGCGGCGGCGAGGCGAGGCGAGGCGAGCTTCCCCGAGAGCTTGCCCGGGTGAGCCTCCGGTAGCCCGGCCGCGCTCGCTCGCTGTGCTCGGTCCCGATTGTCCCGCCTTTCGCCAAAGCTTTCACCGCCAACCTCCATTGACAATCAAGCCCGTTTTCATTCACATTCATTTTTATTCAAATGATTTCAATCGCATCGTGCTTGTTTTGGATGTCTTTTGGAACCGCCGATTTGTGGCTTCGATTCGGCCAACTTGTAATACTCAACAGCGCTTTGTGGAATTCTAAAATATGACATTTGTGACAAGGACAATAGAACGGGATCCTGCGACGTTTAATGTCCAGTGTAGTGTTGGTTTTTTGGAACTTCATGAGTGACGTGTCGGAGCGATGCGTGCACATTTTCGATTCAGCTCAAAATAAGTGCATCGAATTAGTTATGTTTTAGTGTCACTTTATGCTTTTAACGTGAACTCGAGTTCACTTGACTTTAAAGTGGCGCGTTTATGAATGGAGTTTGGCATGGGTGGGTGGGCGTGTTATGAATCCCCAAGCGTCAGCAAATAAACCTCATAAGTAGCCTTTTTTGAATGAATTAAGATTGTAAAAGTATTTAAAGTTTGCTGAAAGAAAGACAATGTTGGAACTTGCAAGTGTGTTTTTACTCTACACAAGTCAAGTCAACTTTATTTATAAAGCGCTTTAAGTGCTGTACATAAATATTGGTTGCAAACATTTTGAAGTGCGTATACAAGGTTTTTTTTAACAAGTAAATACATTTTACATCAGTAAATTAATAAGCGGTAGGCGAGTGAATAAATAAATAAATAAATAAATAAATAAATGCATAAATAAGTAGACTAAACATCAAGCTCATACACACCAGAAAACAACAATAGTTGACACGTGTGGTCAAATTGTGCCCTGAGGGAGGTTGAGAGGATTTTTGGAGCTTTGCGGTCGACAGAAAGAGGAAGCGGTTATGATTTATTGATAACTTCGGAAGAGTTGCTTCCATTGTTCTCATATTTGGTGTCATTATTTTGTACTAAAGTGGGTCCAAACAAATAATATCATCCTTTAATATCATATTGATATCTCAGGAAATCTCTTTTTTGTTTGTTTGTTTGTTTTTGCACTCTCCAATGAACATTTGTGTAAGTTGTTGTTACCCACTTTTCCTTTTGTGATTGCTGTGATTGGGTACACAAAGGGGCGGGGCTTGGACCTGACAAGCCATCATTTGAAAGATCAATTTGGTCACGTTTTTACTAGATGATTTCATCTGCTTCTCAAAGCGTGCTGATGTGCACTGCTCACCCTAAAGCAAACATGGCTGCGAACAGGGCGGAGCTATAGTTTTACAACAGCACGATCATTCAGTGTTGCCGATTTGAACGATTTGCTTGGTATGTTTTAAGCGACTTTTCCAAGCCCTCAAGCGATTTATTTTTGACAGGAGGATGGTTAATTTAATTGTGTTCAAATTTCTGACCATTATAAATGTTACATTCATGTATGGAGCAATTAGGGTTACTTCCATTTGGATAAAAGGGAAAATTTGTACAAGACAATTGACTGTAGCAGGACAGTGTTAAGTTAACTGTGCGTGCGAGCGTTCCTTGTGTGACTGACTGAGACTTTGCTGCTGAGAGGATGAGGAGGTGATGAAGAGTCCACACGCACTGTCATCACATCTTATAAAAGACGTTATCTTACCGTGACAACATCGAACGGGTCCAATGTATTTTTTTTTTTAGTCTGGCCCCATTGACTGCGCGCGTGTTGATGTTGCGTTCACGTCTGCTGCGACATTTCGCAACTCAGCACTTTAAAGTAGTTTAAAAAAATAAATAAATAAAGTTGGATGTGTTTTTTTTTGGCGCCGTTGGCTCGACAACAGAGAGGCTTGTCAGTCTGGCATTGCGAAATTGCTGTGTGTGGAAAAAAAAAAAAAAAAAGGGGTGTTGTCGTGCACTCCTGGAGGCGGATGTGTTGCATCATGGTTGAATTATTTGGCTTGGGTGTGCACACTTTTGACAATAATAGAAAATATTAATAATAATGATGGACGTCACAAAAGTTGTACTGGCACTCTGACACTGAACAAAGGGAAGAAGGCAACCCACAAATTTCCCGTCTGGTGAGGAAGTAGCTTCACCGGAACGGAGGTGTGATAAGCGCCCGTCGGAAAGGTGACATCTAATTGGCTAAACCCAACATTTTTCCGTCCAGTGATTAAAAACAGACTCCAATGCTAACATTGTTATCGTATCTTGTTAGCCTCCTTACGATAGTGTCCTAACTTTCGCCTTCTTTAAATAAAAGTTGTTGTAACATTTTACTTTTTATATTAGAAACCTTATGTTAGCATTAAGAGTGTCACAATATATCGATATTGCGATAAATCGTGATACTTTGTCTGCCGATGGATTATCGATACGCCTACGCAAGTATCGCGATATTTGTCATTAATCAAGCAGCCACTATAGCGGCTCCATTGTTTATGATTTATTGAGCAATGACTTGGCGGGCCACTAGGGGGAGCGCCTCATAAGAGTGGCGGGGAAATGGGCGCAAGTCTTCAGGCGAAGAAGACTCATCATCAGTTCATTATTATTATTATTATTATTATTATTATTATTATTATATACATTTATAAATTATGTATTTATTATATTTATATTTTTAGTTTAATATGAATTATTTTTTACTTTTATTTGTATTATTTATTGATATTCGTCTATTTATTTTATTTTTATTCATTTATATATATATATATATACAGTATATATATATATATATTAGTATTTAGCCTTTCGTATTCGTCTCAGCTCCCTTACTTTTAGAATCCATCAATATTAGCATTGTTAGTTTAACATCATGATGTTAGCATTTTTGTCAGCTCCTTTACTTTAGCTTAGTAGCTATCACTTCAAGTAAGAGTTTTGTGGCGTGATCTCATTCCACAAGCGCACAGGCACACGGGAGCGAGATAGCAATCAAGGTCAAAGTAGCACATTATTGCGGCAGACAGTCGTCATGGCAACGTGGCTCAACAAAGTCTCTAATTGGTTAAAGTTTTAATTTCACTTCCTGGTCGTGGAAAATGCAGAATGGGGGTCATTGTGACTCTAAAGTTCATCTTTGTTGTTAGCATGTCAGCTAGCGTCACTGAGTCATGACGGACTTTGCGCGGCCAACGGAGACGACGGCTTCACTTCCCGCTGGACTTTTATAAGCACACCTTCTTAGCTAGCCTACAACGCTAACTATTGTCGCTCCCGACGTTGTAACTGGATTTACGACATTCAACAACTTTATGACTGGGTTTTACCACATTCAATTATTTCCCGAGACTAGCCACAGGGTACTGACCTCAAGATTGTGCACTTGTGTTAGCGTTTCTACTTGAGTATCCTGCTTTTAGCCTATCTATCTATCTATCTATCTATCTATCTATCTATCTATCTATCTATCTATCTATCTATCTATCTATCTATCTATCTATCTATCTATCTATCTATCTATCTATCTATCTATCTATCTATAGTAAAATAATACAAATAAATAATATATATAATAATAAAACTAATCTCATGAGTCTTCTTCGCCTGAAGACTTGCGTCCATTTCCCCGCCACTCTTGTGAGGCGCTCCCCCTAGTGGCCCGCCAA
This sequence comes from Festucalex cinctus, assembly GCF_051991245.1. NCBI lineage: Eukaryota > Metazoa > Chordata > Actinopteri > Syngnathiformes > Syngnathidae > Festucalex > Festucalex cinctus. The sequence continues at coordinate 29,257,240 of NC_135418.1, read as the reverse complement.
GTCATTGCTCAATAAGTCATGAACAAAATGGAGCCGTTATAGTCGCTGTATATTAACTACAAATATCGCGATACTTGCGCAGCCGTATCGATAATCTATCGGGAGGCAAAATATCGCGATTTATCGTGATATCGCTAAATTGTCACACTCCTAATATAAGTTGTATAAATTTTAGGTAAAGGGCCATTTGCTTTCATGTGACTAGCTTGTTGAAAGTATCAACACAACAACGTTGTTTCAACAACGTGCGGTGACGACGACAAATACACAAGTCAGGTTTTGTTTCAAGAACTCGCTCGTGCCTTTTTTTTTGTGTGTGTCATTGGTTTATGGGTTGACGTGTTGGCGATTTATTTTTTATTTTTTTGTCATCGCAGTTGCTGTTGCTTAACTGATTGTGCAATAGCTCGAGCGCGTTTAGGTGCGACCGGCCAAAGTTCACTTGAAACGACACGCAAACGGGCACGAGTACTGTCTAGACTGTCGTTGCTTTTCTGGCGGCACTTTCAAAAGCGGCAAACGTTGATAATGAAAGGACTCATTTGTGGTTTGAGGAAATAAACGCGTATCGGTTCTCGTCTTGTCGTGTGTGATGATGTCACTCATCTGGCGCTTATTATAGATGGCTAAAAATGGAAGTTAAATTAGCACATTTGTTTAGCATGAATAGTTGGATTGCGCTACGGTCACTAGTTAGCAAGCAGGTTAGCATGCTATTGTTGTCCTTTTTAGCCTCTTTATTTTAGCACCTGATATTGGCAATCTTTTATATTTGGCTCCTTACTTTTTTATCCTCATGTTAGCATCGCTACGTTAGCATCCTCATGTTACCTTATGTCCGAACTCGGGATGTCAAGTCTCGATTTGGATTTCTGATCTACTGACGTAGTATGAAATAAAATTAAGCGAACGCTGATTCATTTAGCAATTTCTTTATCTTCTTCTTCTGTCACTTTGTGACATTTTAAAAATGAGGAAAATTAAGAAATGCGATCTTTTTCAGCTGATATGTTGTTTAGTTATTTTGAAATTGAATCTCTGAACAATCCCAAATAAGTAACAATGATTGGTTAATAAACTGTAACCGGAGTGTAATACTCTCAATGACATTGTGAGTGATGCTAACGCGCTAACGCTAAGTCGCGTGTCACATCTGTGTGGTGATGTCATCACGTTTGTTTCTCTAATGGGCGTGTGTTTACTGAGGCATTTTCTAGTAGTGGGTTGTGGTGGTAAAATTGGGGGCTGGGTGGTTACATGGATGATGTCACTCTTGTGGAATGTTTGTCGCACGCACACACACACACACACAAAAAGTAGTAGCTGCACATCCTGTTGAGCTACCTGAGCTTTTCCTCATGTTGGCTGAAGTCACTCAACTTCAATGATTGAAACTACTGCTTAGTTTAAGCATCATTTTAGCATCCTTAACTCATTGACTGGCGGCCATTGTCACTTAAGCAACCTGGCTGTTTTATTGGATTTAGACTGAGTTTACAAGGCCCACAGAATATTGTGTTCTATTGCTATAAAAACATGGAAGCTACCAAAAGAGAGATTAGAGTCTCTTATTGCATCAGGATAAAAAAGTATATTTCTATCTGTTTCCGTTTTGCAGCAATTAGCATAAAAATATAGCTAGGTTTCATCATGATTCACAAATCTGTTTAAAACTGTGGGGGAAATCAGCTTGTTGCAACATGGTCCTACTTGATCTCGTATACTCTGCTGCCACCTGCTGGCCGGTTGTGTAAAAACTACCATTCCTTCAACAGTTCTCTTCATTTCAGAGGCTGCATCAAAGCCTTCTGTATGTTCTATCATTAAAACAAAAAACAACAACAACAAAAAACCTATAAATATGTCTTTGGGACACTGTTAATATTTTAAATAGAACGTATTTATACGTTTTTTTGGAGCAAATTAGTTAATTACATGATAAGGATGTTAATCCTTGTCATATTTATTTGTTTCGTATTTACCATGTTTGGCGGTCTATGATTAAAAAAATAAAAAATAAAAATTAAGCAAAACATAACTTTATGTTGTGTTCAAAATAATGACATCCACGACAATTCCCCGTACAAGTTCCATTGCTCATCTGAGGATTGCTTGTGAAATTATAAATTTACATGTTTTGATTGTGGCCGGCTAATTCATTGTTCATTGGTCCGACATTACAAATCATTTTTTACTTTACAAAATCATCTTGCGGGCCGGATTAAACCCCTTTGCGGGCCTGATCCGGCCCACGGGCCTTATGTTTGACACCCCTCATTTAGCAGCTGTGTCAAAGCCTCCTGTATGTTCTTGCATAAAAAAAATAAAAATAAAAAACGTTTTTGGGACCATGGCAATATTTAAAACGTTTTTATATGTTTTTGGAAAGCAAATGAGTCAAATTAGGTCCCCTGTTGTTAGTGTTTACTTGAGCATCCTTACATTAGCATACTAATTAGCTCCCCTGCATTTAGTCCGCTAATGCTAGCATAGCATCCTTATTTTAGTACCATTCTGTTATGATTTATTAGCATCCTTATGTTAGCGCTCTTGTTAGCATGATGTGGTGGTGTCCTAACTTGTATGTAAAAAGTTTGCAACCTGATATTAGTGGCTTAAAGGCCTCAATTGAGCGTCATTATAACATAATTATATTAGCATTTGTACTGTAGCATGCTTGGATTAGCTTCTTGATGTTTGTGTTGTTCTTTTTAGCGTCCTTGTTTTATTTAGTGTCCTTACTTTTTTCATTCCTTACTTTAACATCCATATTTTATTGCCTTTAGCATCCTTTTATTCTTGTGTCTTTTACAAACGCATCTTTAGTAAGCGCTTTAGGATGTTGGTGTCCTAACTTAAGCAGCGTCTAACTTTCGCGCCCTCAAGTGAGCGCCATTACTCAACATTACGACTTCATTAAGCAGTAGCGACCTTATGTTGGCACCTTTTATTACACTGTGCTTATTTTAGCATAAATTAGCACGTTGTTACGAGGCGGCGACCAGGGAAACGCAAACAAGCGTGCACAAACTGCCCTGTCATTAAGACGTACACGAACACATGCAGAATGATGTCATCAGATGCACATGTGGTGTGTCTGGAAGTTGTTCTTTTAAAGCAGTGAAACTTGATTGCTAAAAAAAAAAAAAAAAAAAAAGTATGTCAAGACAGTACATGTATTGTTCTTGCCGTAGCTCCTTTTGTTAACGCCCTAAATAAAAGCACTTGACCATATTTTATGTTATCATTTACTTTAACGGCTTCATGTTAACATCACATACTTATGTTAGCGTCCTTATGCTACTTTAACAGTTTTCTGTTTGTTCACCGTCATTAAAATTCTCATGTTTACACAGTGAGTGTGAAAATAAGTGAACCATTGTTCACATTACATGCTTTAAATAGTCTCGCTCCACTTTTGATGTTTTGAAATTCCACTGCGGTTCCCCCTTTTTTTTTTCTCTGTTTCTCACTGGGACTACAAATCAAAACGTTATATCAGCCCATGATGCCCAATAAAACAAGCGGCAGCCAATAAAAAGGCTTGCCTCCACGCATAGCCCCGCCCACTGAGGTCTAGCTTGACACAGTAGGAAGTGTTGACAAAGGTGGCTGGAGGCCATTAAAACACGACGCTGACCGCCGTGTTTGACCCGTTGCTAAGGAAACAGCACAACATTGAGGCCGGGAGTGCGCGTGCGCGCGTGCGTGCGTGTGTGCGAGGTGAAAGAGAAAGTGTGTGAGGGAGATAAGCGTGTCTAAAGGTGAAAGAGTGGGTATAAAATGACGTCCTCTTATCTTTGTGACACACCTTAGCTTCCCAGATACAGAAACTTGATCAACAGGGGGGGAAAATTAGCATCCTTAAATTAGCACACTTAATGCTAGGTTATACTGAAGTTAGCACACTGCATGTTGATGTTCTTATTTTAGCATTCTTAAATTAGCTCTCAAATTAGCACCCTTTAGTTTGGTTCTTATTTTAGTATTTTTTTTCTTTCTTTTTTTTTCATGTATTTGGCCATGCTCTCATGCTCCGCCTTATATTTGTACAATAGGTTACCAATACCATTAGTGTTAATTTTGTCTGCCATTTTAAAATTTTGTCTCAGTTTTAGTCCAATTTCAGTCACACTTGTTTAGTTTTCATCACATTTAGTCACCCTCATCCCATTTTTATTTAGTAATCTAGCATTTCAGTCTTTATTTTAGTCCAAGAAAATGTAATTTTATTTGTCTCGTTTTAGTCAACAAAAACTGTCAACGTTTTAGTCTAGGTTTAGTCAGGACAACCATTTTACTCCTGTTTATATTTATTTTGTTAGCAGACTATATTGAACCTTTTCGGATCTAAAACTATTTCACGTAAAAATGTTTTCATCTTTTTGATGAAAAACAACTTGACACACAATTACAGTGGCGAATATGGCTCCATGCTATGAGCTAGTAAGTTAGCCGGCTAGCTGCTACCAAGCTAGCTGTTAGCAAGCTAGCTGTTTTATGCTAATGCATGTGTTTATGAAGTGGCTACTGTGGCTCCATGCTATGAGTTAGTAAGTTACCCAGCTAGCTGCTAGCAAGCTAGCTGTTAGCAAGCTAGCTGTTTTGTGCTAATGCATGTGTTTATGAAGTGGCTACTGTGGCTCCGTGCTAGTATGAGCTAATAAGTTATCCAGCATTAGTTAGCAGTCACATTAACATTTATTTTGGAACGTTAAAGCCGTTGGATTAATGTTAAGTTAGAACTATAATTTACTTCTTTTTACCGTTCACCGTGACAGATTAGCAGAGTCAAGATTTTACAAAATCATATCATTTTCGTCTCGTTTTTGTTCATGAACTAAAATGTCCGTAGATTTTAGTCCAGTTTTTATGAAGTGAAGGACATTTTCGTCTTGTCTTCATGAGTCGATGAAAATGCATACTGATTTAGTCCCAGTTATTGTTTATTACGAAGGGTTTTAGTCTATTCTCGTCTAGTCCGCTGAAAAATGTGTGTTGACGAAATAATTTTTGTTGACGAAATTAACACTGCACCCAATGTGATTTCTTGTGTCCAGACTCTAAAGCCATCGTGGATGGGAACCTGAAGCTGATCCTGGGTCTGGTGTGGACCCTCATCCTGCACTACTCCATCTCCATGCCCATGTGGGAGGGCGACGACGACGACGTAAGGACGCACGCGCCTTCTGATTTGGCTTTGTGGTGGTGTTGTTAGCTCATGAATTAGCATTAGCGTTATCGCTAACTTCCCTTTTTTTTTTTTGCCTTCCAGTCCGACTCCAAGACCCCCAAGCAGCGTCTGCTGGGTTGGATCCAGAACAAAGTCCCCGACATGCCCATCACAAACTTCCACCAGGACTGGATGACGGGCAAGGCGCTGGGGGCGCTGGTGGACGGCTGCGCGCCAGGTACGGTGCGGCAACATGGCCGACATCCTGAATGGCGAAGTCACGTAAAAATAAATTTTAAAAAAAAATCTTAACAATATGTGCTATGCTCCACTTGTAGTCTTAACACGATGTTGTGGTGAATAGAACATTAATTAAGCACAAAATTTTTTATCCATCTCCGGGGGGCGGCCATTTTGCCTCTTGCTGTTGACTGAAAACAACATCACAGTGCCTTTTAAAAGGGATACTTGTAGCCATTTCCAGCAGTAAAAAGTTAATATTTTGCCCATAATTAATATGATAACTTCATTTATCTTTGAAGTAATTAGTACCTTTAAAAAGTAATTTTTGTACTTGCTGTCGACTGATGATGACATCACCTGTGCCGAGGAAGTAGGTAACGGCCAATCATGGCTCACCTGTTTTCTGGGTTTAGTCAGTAAACTGAGCCATGATTGGTCGTTACCTACTTCCTCGGCACAGGTGATGTCATCATTAGTTGACAGCAAGTAGAAAGATTACTTTTTAAAGGTACTAATTGTACATGTAAAATAATTAAGTTACCACATTAATTACAGATAAAATAATATCTTTTTACTTGCTCAAAATGGCTCAATGAGTCAAGTATCCCTTTAAAAACATTTTTTTTCTTAACTTGCTGTCAAATGAAGATGACATCACCTGTGCTGATGGAGTGGGTGACGACCAATCACGGCTCAGTTTCGTGACCAAACCCAGAAAACAGGTGAGCCATGATTGGCCGTTACCTTCTTCCTCGGCACAGGTGATGTCATCAAGTACTTTTTAAAGTTATTAATTGTACATGAAAAATAATGAAGTTCTCAAATTCATTCTGGACAAAATATTCACTTTTCACTGCGGAAAATTGTTCAATGAGTCAGGTTCAGAAAACAACCAATCACAGCTGAGCTTCCAAACGTCACATGACCAAACCCAAATAACAGCTGAGCGGTAATTGTGATGTCGTTTTCAGTCGACAGCAAGTAGCAGTATAAAGCAAAATGTCCGCCCCCTTAGATGGATAAAAACTGATGGATTTCTGTACTTTATTCATATTCCATAAATGCAATATGAATCAGAATGCGTGTGCGTTTTCCAGGCCTGTGTCCCGACTGGGAGAGTTGGGATCCGGTGAAGCCGGTTGAGAACGCCACAGAAGCCATGCAACTGGCCGACGACTGGCTTGGCATCCCGCAGGTCATTTCCGTTGCCACCTTTGCCCGTTTTTTTTTTTTGCAGAAACACGTGCGCGCACGTTGTTCACCCGACGCATGTACATGTATGTGTACGTGCGTGTGCACGCGCAGGTGATCGCCCCGGAAGAAATCATCGACCCGCAGGTGGACGAGATGTCGGTGATGACGTACCTGTCTCAGTTCCCCAAAGCCAAACTGAAGCCCGGCGCGCCGCTCAAGCCCAAACTCAACCCCAAGAAGGCCCGAGCGTACGGACCAGGTACTCCGCATACGCAAACACGCTCATGCTGACACTTGTGGGGATTATTTCGACATGATTATTTCATGCGTAATATTGTGTCAGTGACTTTCTTTTATTCAGATCATTTTTAGTTGTTGCTTATTTCTGTTTTGCAAGGTTGCATTTATCGTGATTAACTTCTAATGTTGATACCTACATGACAATAGACTGAAGACTTTTTTTTTTTTTTATTATAACTTTATAGATTATTTTAGTTGTTTTTTTCCCCCCAGATAATTTCTAGTTTGTGCGTATTTCTGTTTTGCAAGGTTGCCTTTATCATGACTAACTACTAATGTTGATACATACATGACAGTGGACTGTACACTTTTTTTTGTTTTTTTTTTACTTTATAGATTATTTTAGTTGTAGCACATTGTAGCACATTGCTTGTGAGCCCATGCACGTTGTGGACTTTTTTTGTTTGGATTGTGGATTATTTCAAATAGTTGTTTATTTCTATTACATGTAGATTTTTTTTTTTTACATTGTGGATTAATTCCAATAGTTGTTTATTTCTATTGCACATGGAATTTTATTGGCATTGTGGATTATTTCAAATATTTGTTTATTTTTCTATTGCACTTGGATTTGTTTTGCATTGTGGATTATTTCAACAAGTTGTTTATTTTTCTATTGCACGTGGATTTTTTTATTTTGCATTGTGGATTATTTCAAATAATTGTTTATTTCTATTGCACTAGATGATCACAATCAAATGTGCTGGACTTGATATGTCAAGTGGGCACCCAAGCGTGGTTTGTGTTCTTTTTTTCTCTCATGCCTGTTTTGGAGGAGATGAGACAAAAAACTTGCTCAGGGTTCCATCTGGTAGCTACTGGAAACACTGGTGTGCATTAACAATGACAGGAAGTGAGCGCCTAGTCAAGAACAATGAGCACCTAAGAACCACGCACACACATTTGTCCTCCACATCCTGAGACGGAATTTCATGGACTCGTGATTTCACCAACAACAACACCAGCAACACCCGGAATGGTGTTACCAGATACGCCACACGCTAAAAACACATGTGACCCTTTTTTGACATCACAGTGCACCTGGAAACTATTCTCAATGCTTCTTTTTTTTTTTTGGAATAACTTTATTCGATCCGTATTTTAAATCCAAACAAGGATCAGCTACACTAATTGGCAAGTGTATGAAGTGCTGCCATCACCAGTGAAAATGCTTTTCTTCCTCTGGTTGTGGCGGCGCTCCGTCGTCATGGCAACAAAAGCCATTTTTTGCCATTGACCATCGCGGATTCAGATATTTGGTAGAATAAAATTAAGATAACCAATTGAATTGGCTGCCTTATTTATTAATGAAGAAAATTTACAACAAATAAAGTCTTCTGGTTCCTTTGTGCTTCCAAAAATATTATGGGATGAATTGCAGGAAGAACATTTGACAGTTTTACCATACCTTATTATTTTATTTTTTTAACTTTGCAACAGAAAAATTGGCAAAATTGGTCATTTTGACATTTTTACGGTTTATTTATATTATTATTTTTTTAAATATTTTTTTCTAAGTCAATTTGACTAAAAAAAAAAAATAAAAAAAAAGATTAATTGTCCATACCCGAGAAAAAAATAACACATACAAAAAAGTTTAACCATGTTTTTAGTTATTGATTAAATATTGTTAAATATCGAATGAATTGTTTTATCAAAAAATGGTATTTCAACATTTTTTATTTTTGTATTTTTTTTTTAAGTCAGCAAATTACCTGGTTTGAAAAAGCAAACCTGACCCCTTTAGTACAAAAGTTTGCTCATCGCTGGTCGTAGATTCTTTTTTTTTTTTTTTTTTTTCTTGGGGTATTGCGAATGTCTGACAGGTTAAGACAACTGTTTGAAAATTAAAAAAAAAAAAAAAAATGCCCCACTTGTATTCCTGTCTCAACGTGACCCGACCTGATCCCCGTTGGTGTGCAGGTATCGAACCGACGGGCAACCGGGCGCTCCGCCCCGCCGTGTTCACCGTGGACACGTTCAGCGCCGGCCAGGGTCCGGTGACCGTCTATCTGGACCACCCGGACGGCACCAGACAAGAGGTAAGCGCATCCTCCTTTGCTGCCCCGCCTCCTGAAATGATTGACGGCGCGGGTCCACCAATCGCGCGCTGTCTTTTGTGCATCTCAGCTGAAAGCAGAGCCCAATGATGCCAAGAAAACGTACGCCGTCTCCTACGTGCCTCAAGTAGTCGGAACCCACAAGGTTGTGTTTCCTCTTCTGATGGCCAATCAAATATTTGCTTCATGTGCTAAAGGTGTGCCGTATTTTGCGGTAGGTGACGGTTTTGTTTGCGGGCCAGCCCATCCCCAAGAGTCCCTTTGAGGTGGGCGTGGACAAAGCGCTGGGCGACGCCTCCAAGGTGACGCTGAAAGGACCGGGAATCGAACCCGTGGGCAATGTCGCCAACAAGCCCACGTACTTTGACATCTACACCGCAGGTATCTATTTTCGAATCTTTGCTTCCCAGACCATGATCATGACACAACATTGTGGAGTGTCCACATATCAGCGTCTACTGGGAAGAAAAACAGCTTTTTGAAAAAATAAAGCAAGAAGTGAGACAGACTGGATGGAATAAAAGCATTGGGTAGCTCCCCAAACAAAACCATCGATGCGCACAACATTGTGGAGTGACTAATTGTATTTTTTGGGAAAAAAATGACAATTTTGGAACAAGATGGGGGTAGACGGAGGCAATCTAGGTGGAGCAAATGAGCGCCGAATCTTTGAGTGCATTAATCATTGATGCACACAACATTGTGGAGTAATCATGTCAGTAGTGTGTGGTGAAATAAGGGTCTCATTTGGACATAGAGGTTAAACGGCGAGAAGTGAGGCAGACTGGGCGGAACAAATGCATTTGGTAGTGTCATGGAACATACAGTAAACATGGTTGCACACAATGTTGTGGAGCGAACACATGTGAGAGTGTAATTAAAAAGTCTAGTAGTAGCTTCACAAAACGTAAACATAGATGTCCACGACATTGGGGAATGACCAATTATTAGTCTAGTGGAGGAAAAGTTTTCTTTAGAAATTGTGCAAAGAGCCCCACAACATAAAGAAAACATGCACGCGTACAATCTTGTGGAGTAACCAAATATCAGTGTGAGGGAAAGAGGACTGTTTTGGAGAAACTAAGCAAGTTACGGTGGGCTGTCTGGGTGGAACAAAGAACTTTCATAGCTACCTGGAACATAAACATGGAAGCGCACAACATTGTGGAGTGACCACATTACAGTCTACTGATAAAAAGTGCCTATTTTGCAGAAATGAAACAAAACCACAGGAATCAGGGCTGACTGGGCAAGTAGTCAACAAGTAGTTTAGCTTGCAGTAAAACATGGAAGCACACAACATTGTGGAGCGACCAAGGTCAGATTTCAGTGTTAAAAGGAACTTTTTCGGAGAAATGAAGCAAAAGAGCGATACATGAGGCAGACGAATTGGTCGACAAGCGTAACATTTCTCCCCATGGACGTACACAACATTGTGGAGCTACCCCATGTCAGACAAAAACGCATCTCTGGCCTTGTATTTTCAGGCGCCGGCACGGGAGACGTGACGGTGATGATCAAAGACCCGCAGGGCCGAGACAACAGCGTGGAGCTGATGATGGAGGACAAGGGCGACCACTTGTACCGCTGCACTTACCGACCCACGCAGGCCGGCCTGCACTCGCTCGCCGTCACCTTCGGGGGCGCCCCTGTGCCAAAGAGCCCCTTCGCCGTCGACGTGGGACTAGGTGAGAAACCATCACGAAGATCGAAATCGAAATCCCCGCATACATTTGTGTGTCGGGAGAATTCGATGAATGGTTTTGATCATTCCTGACTCAATCATAATTTTATCGGGGAGGAACCGATTAATTCATGAGGACACTCACTAGGAAAATGGTGACCTCACTCCATAGCAAACAACATAGCGGATAGGGAGTGATTTTTGATTTTACGAAACGTCCAGTCACACGTTTTTTGTTTCTCGGGTCCTTCAGCGTGTCTACCGGGCGCGTGCAGAGCGACCGGTCGTGGCCTGCAGGCGTCGGGTATGAGGGTGCAGCAGGTGGGCGACTTCAAGGTGGACGCCAGGAACGCCGGCAACGGAGAACTCAAGGTTCTCGTCAAAGATCCCAGTGAGTGGAATTTTTGATTTTTAAAATGTGACGGTTAAGGAAATGGATGGATTGAGGTTTGTGCTCGCCTCTTTATTGGAAGTGGTATGCTGCAGATGATCAACACAGCGCACCACAATTTGTCAAAGTTGGCCTGATTGTTGTTGATATGCGTATTCTCCGCTTTTGTAACCTCACACGTCAAAATAATGTGTCGCCTTTCAGAAGGTGGCGAGGTGAGCGTCAAGCAGATCGCCAGTCAGGACAAAATGTATGCCTACGAGTATTACCCGATCAGTACGGGCAAATACATCGTCTCCATCGCCTGGGGAGGGCAGCATATCACCAAGAGGTGAGTTCTGAGTGTGTTTGTTTGTATCTGCACGTGTGTTGGAAGTGCGTGACAAAAAAGTGAGTGTTAAAGTTTTTACCATTTTAATTGAAGGCACCACCAGTTTTTGAAAGTCCCTATTGGTTTCACTCTTTGACCGCCAAAAAGGTTTAATAACGATTAGTAAAATCACGACGTTTGCCGCCATAGACGTTAAATTACGTCAACTATGTTTTTTTTGGGTTTTTCTCTCTTTTAATCAATTGGGAGTGCAACGTCTAATGGCAGCGCTACCTGTTCAATGGGTTGTGGAATCAAAAACACCCACTAACTATGGTCAGCAGATGGCAGCATTGTGTCTTTGTGTCAGATGGTGTCTTTTTTTAAATGGGCTGCCGGTATATGAAATTACAATGAAACATGACGAAATCTGATTAAATAGAAAGTTTTCAAGAATGACGTGAATGATCAAAGCCTTTGTCACGTTAAACCTAATTCACAAAAAATATTAGCGTCAAAGCCACCGTTGTGGAGAAAATGTATAATTTTTTCACAAAAAGCTTGTTTTCTCTTTTTTTTCAATCTTTGCTTAATGTCACTCAAATTACCAATTTTCAAATGGTGATTAGAATAAGGTAGAAACATACTTTTTTTTTCCCTAATGAAGGAATTGAATGTGATCTTTCATGTGGTACCCACCATGTTTATGTTGTGAAAAGCACACAATATTCCATTAACCTAGAAAGATGAGTTAAAATGCTCAAAATCGGCTGGCACTGTGGAGTTTTTTTTTTTTTTTTTTTTTTTTTTTTTTTTTTTTTTGTGGCAGTAAATTAAGCATCAAAATGGATTCTTTTATTTTTGTGTAACCCCCCTCAAAAGGGCTCCAAGGGAAGCGCTCCTTAATTAAGCCGATCTGGCGGGAAAAACCTGCTTTGGATTTAAATATGCTGATGTATTTCAGGCGTAACTCAACAGACATTTGCGCACCTGTGCCTTTCACACACAACCCAGCATTGGAGACCTGCTTTGTTGAAATTGTCCTGCGTGTGTGAAAGGGGCTTGTTGTGCTTCCTCATTAGCCCCTTTGAAGTCGTCGTGAGCCCGGAGGCGGAAGCGCAACAAATCCGGGCGTGGGGACCCGGTCTGGAAGGGGGAGTCGTGTCGAAACCTGCCATCTTTGTGGTGGAGTCCGTGGGCAGCGACGTGGGAGTTCTGGGTGAGTCCAGATGGAATAAAAAAAAAAAAAAAAAACATAATCCAAGAAAAAGTCAAGTGTGATGAAATGTTCCGGCGCGCCGCCGTGTCAGGTTTCGCCATCGAGGGCCCGTCCCAAGCCAAGATCGAGTGCGAGGACCAGAACGACGGCTCGTGCGACGTCCGCTACTGGCCCACCGAGCCGGGCGAGTACGCCGTCCACGTCACCTGCGACGACGACGACATCGAGCTCAGCCCCTTCATGGCCTACATCCTGCCCGATCGCCATAGCAACTACCCCGACAAGGTCAGCAGGCCTGTGATTCGTATGCGGTACTGTGTCCAGATCCTGGTCGTGACATGATGATTTACTACAATGATGATTTACTATGCCAGTGACCTTTAGTGACAGTCAGAAAAATAAATACTACTACTACTACTGTCTTCTTGATATATTTGATTGGCAATGTGACAATATGTGCCTTGGCTCCATAAAGGTTGTGAAAGATATACACAAGCTCCGCCCACTGAGATGCCATTGACAACTCGTCCCTTAACAGGTCCAAGCGTTTGGGCCCGGGCTGGAGAAGAGCGGCTGCTTGGTACACCAACTCACTGAGTTCACCGTCAACGCCAAGGATGCCGGCAACGGACCACTCAAGATCATGGCGCAGGTATTGGACTGAAGGATGGCTAGATGGACGGATGTTGGATAGATGGATGGATGGACGGACAAACGGTAGATGGATGGATAGATGGAAGGACGGACGGGAGATGTATGGATGGATCGATCGATGGTGAATGGATGGATGGGCAGTAAATGGATGGACAGTTGGACGGACAGACGGATGGGTGGATGGACGGACAGACGGATGGGCAGATGTAACAGTAAATGGATGGATGGATGGATGGATGGACAAACGGTAGATAGATGGAGAGATGGAAGGACGGATGGTTGATGGATGGAGGGATGGATGGTGCATGGATGGATGGACGGACAGTGAATGGATGGATGGACAGTAAATGGATGAATGACTGGATGGACGGCCAGACGGATGGGCAGATGTAACAGTGAATTGATGGATGGATGGATGATGGATGGATGCAGGACGGACAGTAAATTGATGGATGCACAGACCGACAGTGGATGAATAGATGGACGGACGGACGGATGGATGGATGGACAGACAGACGGATGGGCAGATGTAACAGTAAATGGATGGATGGACGATGGATTGATGGATGATGGATGGATACACGGATGGATGGTAAATGATGGATGCACGGATGGACGGTGGATGGATGGATGCACGGACGGGAGATGTATGGATGGATCGATCGATGGTGAATGGATGGATGGGCAGTAAATGGATGGACAGTTGGACGGACAGACGGATGGGTGGATGGACGGACAGACGGATGGGCTGACGTAACAGTAAATGGATGGATGGATGGATGGATGGACAAACGGTAGATAGATGGAGAGATGGAAGGACGGATGGTTGATGGATGGAGGGATGGATGGTGCATGGATGGATGGACGGACAGTGAATGGATGGATGGACAGTAAATGGATGAATGACTGGATGGACGGCCAGACGGATGGGCAGATGTAACAGTGAATTGATGGATGGATGGATGGATGATGGATGGATGCAGGACGGACAGTAAATTGATGGATGCACAGACCGACAGTGGATGAATAGATGGACGGACGGATGGATGGATGGACAGACAGACGGATGGGCAGATGTAACAGTAAATGGATGGATGGACGATGGATTGATGGATGATGGATGGATACACAGATGGATGGTAAATGATGGATGCACGGATGGACGGTGGATGGATGGATGCACGGACGGCTGGTGGATTCATGGACGCACAGACGGACGGTTGATGGATAGATGGTAGATGGATGGACGGACAGACGGAATGGTAAATGAATGGATGGATGACGGTGGATGGATGGATGGATGATGGATTGATGGATGGACAGACGGACGGTAAATGGACGGATGGACGGTGGATGGGAGCTGGATTGATTGATGGATGGACAGACGGACGGTAAATGGACGGATGGACGGTAAATGGTCTGATGGACGGATGAATGGAGGGACGGATGGCAAATGGATGGATGGGCGGATGTTGATGGATGACAAATACGTAGACAAAGATTGAAACATAGATATGTTGATAAATGGATGGCTCTGTGGATAGACGTTTGGTTGGGCAGATTGACCACCCTGCGCTCATCTTAGCGCCCCCTGCCGGCGTACCGTCCAAACTGCACATCATCCTCTCGTTCCTCCCCTCAGGATGCCGAGGGTCTCCCCGTGGAGGTGAACGTGCGCAGCAGCGGCGAGGGCCAGTACGCGTGCTCCTACACGCCCACCTCGGCCCTCAAGCACACGCTGGCCGTGGCCTGGGGAGGAGTCAGCATTCCCGGGAGCCCCTTCAGGGTAAGCAGCGGCCCCTCGCCACCGGCGGGAGAGCCCCCGGAAAACGGCGCAAAAGCTAAGAAAGCCGTCATTATCGTCACTTCCACCGAGGAGCGCCGACGATTTTTAGCTGTAACCCGGAGAAATGTACGACAGTGATGCCTTGAGGGCCACGTTTCGTTCATTCAAATCATCTTTCCCCATTGAAATGAATGGAAATACAATTAATCTGTTCCAGCCGTCACAAAAAATGTTTATAGTATAGGTTTGACTAAGAAAAATAGCACTGTTTTACTTTATTAAAGCGCACGGTATTAACCACACAGTATATAATATAGACCAGGGGTGTCAAAGTCCGGTCTTCGAGGGCCTGAGTGCTGCATGTTTTTGAGGTTTGCCACGTTCAACACAGATGATTCATAATGAAGCACATCAGCAAGCTCTGCAGGAGCCTGATAATAATCCTGATTTTTTTATTTTTTTTTTATCGTGTGTGTGTTGGAGTAGAGAAACCTCGACAACATGCAGGACCTCCGAGAACCGGATCTTGACACGTGATATAAAGACGGTCACATCTTCTCATTATGCTGCCTTTGTAATAGTCACTCTTTGTTAGTTAGCATTAAGCTAAGTGGATTCTTCATTCTTAATTTATAAGAGAGTGTGGCGTTAATTAAACAGTTTTTTGTTTTATTTCTACGATCCGTAGTTTTTGCGTGTAAGGCAAAGCAGATTTTTTCAAAAAAATGGACCTATTTATCTTGAAAAAGTCAAACCAGGTCGCTCTTACCTCAAGGCACCACTGTATGACGATTTAAGGTGTACAAAATGTGATGTTATTGTTGCTTCTCCATCAAAAATAAGCTTGACGAGCTTCATCTTTTAAATGGGGTTCTAGGATTGAGCCTTGAGGGACACCAGTGTTGATTGAACATGAGAAATCCCTCCTCCGTGATCTCATTGCTATAATGGACTGAAACCGATCTTGAAATTAGACTGAAAAATGCTTGTAAACATATTTTATGTCATCAAATGAGCAACACTTGTGAACAGATTTGGAAATCTGTGAGTTTATCTTTTTAGTTTTGATTGAAGAAAATGCTTTAAATTTAAGAGAAGTCAATGGATGTCTGTGAACGCATCCTCACAGTAGGTTTGCGGACACATTCCTGTTCTTTTTTTTTTTACACTTGAACCAAGCCTATAAAAGACTGAACAAGGCCTGTGAACTTGGTACAGGAAGTGAATATCAGATTGCAATTCTTAACCGAGTTAATAAATGACTGACAAAACCAGGTGCTGAAGAACAATATTGTTGTACTCTAAATTGTGTTAATTGTTAATAATCTTATGCCAGGAAAAAAAAATTGTATAGTAATTTTACTATGGAAAGAAAATTGTAAAAATAAAATGACTTGAACATAAATTGTGGCATGTCCTTCTTTAAAAAAATAATAATAATAATTAGACTGAAAACATGAAATCTTTATTAAAGTGATGATTGAAAATTGATCCATACTAATCATTCATTACATCAGTATGTTTCAATCCTTTGCAATCATTTATATTCTCAGTATTGATTCCACCTAATTCAGTCGAATGATGCCTTCGGGGACAGTCTGAAATCAAAGTTTTCCTTCATTCAAGGGGGCAAATAAAGTCACGTAAATAGAAGCTACTCGCAGTAAATGAAACTCGTGTATTTTGAAAGGCAACTGAAAAAAAAAGTGTTTGTTGTTGTTTGTAGGTGAACGTGGGCAAAGGCAGCCACCCGAGCGAGGTGAAAGTGTTCGGCCCGGGAGTGGAGACGACGGGACCCAAAGCGAACGAGCCCACGCATTTCACCATCGACTGTTCCAACGCCGGAGATGGTAATTTACACAAAATTTGCGGGGAAAAAAAATCTTATATATTTGCGACTTTATAAAGTGGCAAATTTACGGGGGGGAAAAAACCCTTGTATATTTTTGCAACTTTATAAAGTGGCAAATTTGTGGGGAAAAAAAAAACTTGTATATTTTTACGACTTTATAAAGTGGCAAATTTGTGACTTTATAAAGTGGAAAATTTGCAGGTGGAAAAAAATTCGTATATTTTTGCAATTTTACAAAGTGTCAGATTTGCGACAAAAAAAAGACTCGTATATTTTTTGTGACTTTATAAAGTGGCAAATTTGTGACTTTATATAGTGGCAGGCAGATTTGCAAGAAAAAAAAACTTGATATTTATAAAGTAGCAAATTCACGAGAAAAAAACAACAACATATTTTTGTCACTTTTTAAAATGGCAAATTTGCCAGAAACAAAACTATTTTTGCGACTTTATAAAGTGGCAAATTTGTGACTTTATAAAGTGGCAGATTTGCATGAAAATAATGGCTTATATTTTTGCGACTTGAAAATGCAAAAAAAAACCTCATATTTTTGCCACTTTATAAAGTGGCAAATTTGCGACTTTATGAAGTGGCAAATGTGCAAGAAAAAAAATGTATTTTTGCGACTTCATAAAGTGACAAATTTGCGAGACAAAAAAACTCATATTTTTGCGATATGTATTTGCTGTAAGTTTCTGAGGTTTTTTTTTCTCTCAAATTTGCCACTTTATGAACTTGAAAAATCGACAATAAGCGTTTTCCTCTGATGTCGCCTAATGAGTCAAGCCATTTATTATTTATTTGTTTATTTAATGACCCATCTTGATGGGCGGGTGGGAACAGCCCCCCATTTGGAGCCGCACCGCTCCAAAAATCTTCTTTGAGTTTCCGCGTGAATGCTGTTCATCCAGAAAAGCGAGGATGAAAAAAGGCGGGAAACTTGTCGTCGTCTTTTCCAGGCCGAGTTTTTCGTCTCCCCGTCTGACTCGTTTCTGTTATCGGACGCGATCGCTCATTCCCGTCATCGTCGCAAATTCCTTTGGCGTGACTGACGAGTCAGCAGGTCGTTCTACACGGGAATAGCGATCGTCCTCGGCGCTTTACAAGCCGTCTCAACGCGAAGGCGGACTCCACGGCGCCCCCTGCAGGGCTCCTAAAAAAACAAAACGTTTTTGGCGTGTTTCTGTATTTCCTCAGGTGACGTCAGCGTGGGCATCAAGTGTCACGACAACATGCCGGGAGGCCGAGAGGCCGACGTGGACTTTGACATCATCCCCAACGCCAACGACACGTTCACCGTCAAGTACGTCCCGCCCGCCGCGGGACAGCTCACCGTCAAAGTCATCTTCACTGACAAGGTACACAGAATAGGCTCAAATCTGATATTTTGGCCACTCAATAGGGAATATTAAAATGTCCAAACTATTTCCAGTCAGTTAATTCAATTGTGGACTATAACATTCACTTATTATGTTGTAGCTGTTTATTGTAAATACTTTTTATTTCATGACTCTTTTTTTTTTTCTTTTTTTTTTTTTAAATGATCTATTTTAACTCATTCAATCCCAAAAACGTGTGAACACGTTTTTTAAGACTTTGTCCTTCACTCCCAAAAACGTATTTACATTTTTTTTCAAATGCAAGAGCACACTGAAGACTTTGACGCAACTTCTGACGTGAAGAGGTGGCTTAAAGCAATGGTAGTTATTACAAAAAATGGCCAGCAGGTGACAGCAGAGTATAAGAGATCAGCCAGGACCATGTTTCAACAAGCTCTTTGACACCAAGAATTTGAATATTTATGAAACTTAGCTGTGTTCTACGGAAGCGTATTGCATTCACTTGAAAAAAAAAAAAAAGTTTTTCTGAATAATTTTTTTGGGGGGAGCTTAGTTTTTTTGAGTAATTTTTTTTCTGTTTCTTTTTCCGAATATTTTTTTTCTGTTTTATTGAATATTTTTTTCTGTCATAAAAAAAATATTTCAAATAACAGAAAATTTGTTTTTTTTTAAATTACTCAAAAAAACAAAGTGCCCCACAAAATTAGTCAGAAAAACAGATTATTTTTTTTTTTTAAGTGAATGCAATAGGCTTCCGTAGAATACAGCTAAGTTTCATAAATATTCAAATTCTTGGTGAAAACAATGTCAAAAAGCTTGTTGCAACATGGTCCTGGCTGATCTCTTATACTCTGCTGTCACCTGCTGGCAGTTTTTTGTTTTGAACTTGGTGCTGTTTTTTTTTTTTTTTTTTTTTTTGCAATGATTTTTTTTTGTGTTTTTTTTGGGGAATATTTTTACCCCCTGTTTTTTGGAGTAATTTTTTTTTTTTTTCGGTTTTTCAGAGTATTTTTTTTTATGACAGAAAGAAATATTCAGTAAAACAGGAAAAAATATTCAGAAAAACAGAAAAACAATTACTCAAAAAAAACAAAGTCCCCCCCCCCACACACAATTTTATTTTTTCAAGTGAATGCAAAACGCTTCCGTAGTATTCTAATGCTAATTGCTGCAAAACAGAAACAGATAAAATACTTTTTTACTACTACTTTTAATACTTTTTTTTCCTGATGAAAGAAGATACTCTAATCTTTCTTTTGGTGGGTTCCATGTTTTTATAGCAATAGAAGACAATATTCTGTTGGCCTTGCAAAATCAGTCCAAATCCAGTAAAACAGCCGGGAGTGAATGAGTTAATAGCAGTGAATTTTGCATTTGAACAGGGGTGTGTACACTTTTTCTATCCACCTTACCAACTGGTTCCGTGACATGTTCGCGTGTGTGATTCCGCGCAGGAAGTTCCTCAAAGTCCTTTCCTGGTGACCGTCGACCCCTCCCACGATGCGGCCAAGGTCAAAGCCGAGGGCCCCGGATTGGCTCGCGCGGGTAAGCGATTGAGACGACCCCCGCGATGACATCACTTCCTGTCGGGGACGCTCAACGATTTGTCGTGCGCAGGCGTGGAAAGCGGAATCCCCACTCACTTCACGGCGCTGACGAAAGGGGCGGGGAAAGCGCCGCTGGACGTCGCCTTCTCGTATCCCGTCGACAATTTTGACATCATTGACAACTACGACTACTCGCACACCGTCAAGTACACGCCAGTCACGCCGGTAATCGATAAGCAAACACGCGTACTCATGCACGACTTTATAAGTGTGGCATTTTGTCCCTCGACCAAAAATAAATCTTACCAAAGACAAATTTATGAATATATTTATTGTAGGGGTGTCAGGCCATTAAAATGTTTAATCGTAATTAATCACATGATTTCAATAGTTAATTCACCATCTGTTCTAAATGTACAATAAAATATTTTTTCTAAATTTTCATACTCTTGTAAAAGTGGGGGAAAAAAAACAGATAAACTAATAGAAATATGGCTGCATCTTTTAGTCATTGATACAGCAATTTCATAATAAGTCTTAAAATTGGGTTAAAATTAAAAAGATGTAACGATACTGTAGAATACGAGTGTGATATTGATTTCTAAATTGTGTTGAGGTTATTTTTTCTGCCACTAGATGGCATAATTGTATTTGTAAGATTGTAAAATCAAATTTGACCCCAGTCTCCACAAATATATGCATTATTTTGACATTATTGCTAATTATTGACATGGACGTGCACGTGCGCAGGGCCCGATGAGCATCGCGGTGACGTTTGGCGGCGACCCCATCGCCAACAGCCCCTTCGCGGTGGATGTGGCGGAACCCCTGAACCTGAATAACGTGGCTGTGGACAATTTGGACGGACGTAAGACACCCTCAAAAAAAAAAAGAACAATCATTTTAGCACCAGATATGTAAAAAAAACATTTTTAAAAAAAAAATGTGTATGTTAGGTGTGGAGGTGGGCCAAGAGCAGCACTTCCTGGTGGACACGAACGGAGCGGGTGGTCAAGGACGCCTGGAGGTTGAGGTGGTGAGTGTCAAAATCGGGCGAGCAAATTGTTTCCGCTCTTGCCATCAGCAAGTATACGTGTCAATTATTTATTTATTTTTTACGGAGCTGGGCGATGCTGAAAACAACTTTACTGATGCACAACCACCAGTAGATGGCGTCAGTGCCCCATTTTCGATCTGAGATGAGAGCTGTCAAAATTAATCAATTAAACGACAACTATTTTAATATTCGAGTCATCGTTTGGAGCCCTTTTTTAATTTAAAATTGTCCAAATACTCTGATTTTAGCACATCAACAGTAATTGTTCACTAATTTCTGTAGTCCTGAAAGAAGATTGATTATCTTCTGTGTTTGATCAAAATTTAAACATTTTAAACAGCTGTTTTTACTTTGCAAAACAATGATCAAACTGGTAAGATAGTACATCAACACACCCCTTTTTTTAATCACTATACGAATATGAAGTTAAAAATAACCACCAATCACTGGCTAACTCATTTGAACCCCAAAACGTGTAAACATGTTGTTTAATGCCTTGTCATTTACTCCCAAAAACGTACTTACACGTTTTTTTGTTTTTGTTTTTTTTTATGCAAGAGCAGACGCTTTGATATAGCTTCTGACATGAAGAGGTGGCTTAAAGCAATGGTAGTTATTACAAAAAAAAAATGGCCATCAGGTGGCAGCAGAGTATAAGAGCTCAGCCTGGGCCATGTTGCAACAAGCTCTTTTTGCCAGCATTTTCACCAGGAATGTGAATATTGATGAGACGTAGCTATATTCTAATGCTAATTGCTACAAAACGGAAACAGAAAAAAATATGCTTTTTCTTCCTAATGAAAGAAGAGCCTCTAATATTTCTTTTGGTAGCTTCCATGTTTTCATAGCAATAGAACACAATATTCTGTGGGCCTTGCAAAATCGGCCAAAATCCAGTAAAGCGTTTTGGGAGCAAAATAGGTTCAGAGAAAATGGCTGCCAGTTAATGAGTTAATAAACAGTGGTCGGGAAAAAAAAAAGCTTTGATACTAAACGTTAATGCAAAATTTAAAAAACTGACTAGTGGATTTATTGATTGAATAATTGGTAGATTAATTGATTAAAAAAATAATCGATAGTGACAGCACTATCTTAATCTATCCTAATTTATTTGATCGCCCAACTATCAGCAATCTAAACCGTAATTTCATTTTGTTGTGGCTTCACCTTTGACCTTTTTGCATCTTAGCTGAGTCCCAGTCAGTGGGCCGTTCCGTGCAAAGTGGAGCCGCAGCCCGGAAAACCCGAAGTGCGCCGGGTGCGTTACACCCCCACGGAAGAGGGCGTGCACAAAGTCCACGTGTCGTACGACGGACACCCCATCGCCGGGAGCCCCTTCCCCGTGGAGGGCCTGCTGCCTCCGGATCCCAGCAAGGTGCCAACCGCCCTCCGCCATTTTTGAATCCCATCGTCCGGTCGAAAGGGGTTGTTGACGACGTCCTCCCATTCCCGTCTAGGTGAAGGCCCACGGTCCGGGTCTGAAGGGAGGCTTTGTGGGCAACCAGGCCGAGTTCACCATCGACACCAAAGGGGCCGGCACGGGTGGATTGGGTCTGACGGTGGAGGGGCCCACCGAGGCCAAGATCGAGTGCTCGGACAACGGCGACGGCACCTGCTCCGTCTCCTACCTGCCCACGGAAGCCGGAGAATACCTGGTCAACATCCAGTTCGAGGAGGTCCACATCCCGGGCTCGCCCTTCCGAGCGGACATCCGGACGCCTTTGGACCCCAGCAAGGTGGTGGCCACCGGGTCGGGCCTGAGCAAGGCCAAGGTGAGAGCCCTCGACTAGACGGGTCTGAATGAGCGAGGGAGGTCAAAGGTGGCTTTTGTGTTGCACGCAGGTGGGAGAGGCCAGCGTGGTCAACGTCGACTGCTCTCGGGCCGGGCACGCTCAACTCAGCCTGGAGGCGGTTCCGGACCCGTCTAATGCTTCTGCACCCGCAGGTTCGCAAACTGTTTTTGCCTGTGTAGGCAACAGATTTCAGGTCTGAAGGCTTTCTCCAGTTTACTTTTTCTTTGTGATTCTACAGCCCGTTTAGGCTCCAGACTTGTCTGTCGTGAATTCTTCGTGCCTGCTACTTGTGGCTTCTAAAACGGTCACCCCATTTAGTCAGTTTCTAAAATGGTGTCCCCGTTTAGGCGGACCTGAGTCAGTAGCGGCCATCAACCAAACTTTGCTCTCTCCTTGTCGACATTGTTGAATTTCCACTGCAACCCGGTTAGGCGACAGGCTAGTAATAATTTGGGCCCTCTTGCTGGTGGTTCCTAAAAATCAACATTTTGGTTTTCTTCCGCAGCCCGTTTAGGTAGCAGGCTAGTTGGGACTTGAGTTGGTTTTGAGTGCCCATTCTTCAAACGTTGCCCTCTTGGTTTGTTTGTGTTTTTATGTCTATGGCAGCCCATTTAGGCAGGCTTTTTTTTTTTTCTGTCTGCCGCAACCTGTCTAGGCAGCAGGCCCATTAAAATGTCAATCTTTTGTACAGGACTGTCTCAGAAAAAAAACAAAAACATAATCCGCAATATTAAAGCAATAAAAGGCTTGCAATATTTCAGATGATTTGTAATAAATCCTGAATGTATGGAATTTTTGCTTATTTAATTGCATTACAGAAAATAATGGACTTTATCACAATATTCAAATTTTCTGAGACAG
Source organism: Festucalex cinctus (assembly GCF_051991245.1). Classification (NCBI taxonomy): domain Eukaryota; kingdom Metazoa; phylum Chordata; class Actinopteri; order Syngnathiformes; family Syngnathidae; genus Festucalex; species Festucalex cinctus. The sequence goes on along the minus strand of NC_135418.1, from coordinate 29,233,776 downwards.
TCCTGTATGCGCTACTGGTTTCTAAACGTGACCATATATCAAAATGTTTGTGTTGATTTTTATTTAAAAAAAATTTATTGTATTTTTTATTAAATTTTATTGTATTTATTGTATTATTATTATTATTATTATTATTATTATTATTATTATTATTATTATTATTGTTTATTTATTTTATTTTTTTTAAAGAGACCGCAATAATGATGATATGTTGAATCGGTAAGACTGCTGAATGAACAATTCTAAACTCTCAAAAAAAAAAAAAAAAAGTTCATTTTTAGGAATTTCTGCAACAGCCCATTAAGGCGTGTTAGACTTAACAGGTCTGAATCCTATTTACTTGTTTAAAAAAAAAAAAAAAATGACTGAAACTTGTTCCCCACTATTTGTTCCAGGCGCGAAAGCGAAGACGGAAGTGGTGGACAACGAAGACGGAACGTACACGCTCACCTACGTTCCTCTGACGTCGGGTATGTACACCTTGCTGCTCAAATACGGCGGCAAGGTCGTTCCCGGTTTCCCCGCCAACGTGATGGTGGCCCCGGCCGTCGACGTCTCCAAAGTCAAAGTGTCTGGGCGAGGAGTGGACGGAAAAGGTACGCAATTGCCCCCCACTCCCTCCGTCGCTTGACGTCTTGCTCGGATCGTGACTTCCTCCCTCGTTCATCTTCGTGGCAGGCGTCTTCAGAGAAGCCACCACCGCGTTCACGGTGGACGCTCGTCCCCTGAGCCGGCAGGGCGGAAACCGCGTGAAAGCGCAGATCAGGAACCCGTCCGGCGCCGCCACAGACTGCCTGGTCAAAGACAATCGCGACGGGACGTACGCCGTCGAGTACACGCCGTTTGAGAACGGTAATACGCTTTTCCACCGCAGCCCGTTTAGGCGGCAGACTTTTCAAATGTTCTTCGTCGTCCAGGCGAGCACAGCGTCCAGGTTCTCTACGAAGACGCGCCGGTTCTCAGGAGCCCGGCTCTGGTTTTTGTGTCTGACGGCTGCGACCCCGGCAGGGTGGTGGCCACGGGGCCGGGACTCAAGAAGGGCCTGACTGACAAAACCAACTCCTTCAACATCATTACCAGGTAGAGGAAGCTGCGCTCGTGTGTGTGTGTTTGTGTTTTGCCCCGTCTTGTTTCTAACAAAACCGCTACGATTAGGGGGGCAGGCACCGGCGGTCTGGGCATCACCGTCGAGGGTCCGTCCGAGTCCAAGATGGCGTGCAAAGACAACAAAGATGGCAGCTGCAGCGTGGATTACGTCCCCTTCACGCCGGGCCTCTACGACGTCAACATCCTCTACGGAGGGGAGCACATTCCCGGTGAGAAAGTTGCAGCTGACATTTGTCGGGTCTGAATCGTTTCTCACATTGACAATTTTTTGCCTTTCGCTCTCCAATTGACCATACCGTAAACCACGCCCACATGATCTGGTCAACCAATCAAGGCGCAAGGCACGTGTTTTGCTATAGACAAACAAAGCAATCCAGCTGCCGGTGTTACATTGCGTGGTTATCCAAAGGCAAAAAAAAAACAAAAAAACAATAAAAATGGTTAAAGGCTGTAGTCACGGCTTGTGTAAGAGTGATAACCGTTATCGCGATCGACTGGAAGGAGGTTTATTCCTTCCCTAGACCCTGAAACAACTATGAAAAATGTCTATGCTGGATCAGACTTTGCACATACGACTAGTTGAATCCCTCTAAAATGAGCAGAAACGACTACATCTGCACTAGGGTAATGTTCTCCATTGTTGTTTTTAGCCAAAGGCTAACGATAGCTCTCGGTAGCTAACTGTCTACATGTTTGTTGACTTACTATTTATGATAAATGCCAACACAACAAACTTAGCGCACACGACCAGTCGAATTCCTCCAAAATTAGCAGAAACTACGACATCTTCACGTTAGCTACTGTTCTCCATTGTTGTTTTTAGCCAAAGGCTAACGATAACTCTCGGTAGCTAACCGTCTACGTGTTTGTTGACTTACTATTTACGATAAATGCCAACAGATCAAACTTAGCACACACGACCAGTCGAATCCCTCCAAAATGAGCAAAAATGACGACATCTGCACATTAGGTAATGTTCTCCATTGTTGTTTTTAGCCAAAGGTTAGCGATAGCTCCGGGTAGCTAACCGTCCACACATTTGTTGACTTCCTATTTACTCTTTATGCCAACAAAACATTGAAACTATGAGGTAATATAAATTCATTCTTACCCGGGTTGACAGGAACAATGTCCATAAACTTTGGTTTTGCCGACAATCGGTCAAAGTGAGCGAGGCGACTATTGGAAATATCGGCGTCCTGAAAATACCTGACCGAGAAATCACGAGGAAGATTTGACAATATTCTACATTACTGTGAATGTACTTCAGCTCATCTCGACCGGTAAATGTCCGAGGGCGCTTGCTCGTCGCATTTAGTGGGCGGGGAAGGGCGTGCCACGATAAGGTCAATCGTTTCTCAAAGTGGTCTTACACCAAACGTTCCTCTTTGTTTACTTTTTCAGTTGGAATTGCTTCCCATTTAGACGGCAAACTTGTCAGGCCTCATTCCTTTGCGGTCAAGCAAGAAAAAAAAAAAAAAAAAAAAAAAAAGGTCACGCACCAACATTTACACTTACTTTGTTTGTCCTAAGTTTCTACTGAAGCCTGTTTTGGCAACAGACTTGTCGGGCCAGAATCCTATCAACCCTCTGCGGGTGGTTTCTGAGAATCGTCTGGCACCGAATTTTGTTCTCTTATCCTGTTTTATTTCAATGTGTACTGCAGCCCATTTCACCAACAGAGAATTAGTTGGCCCCTCTGCTGGCGGTTTCCAAAAATGGTCACGCAGCAAACTTTCTAGGGATAGACCGATTATCGGCCAAGCCGGTGTCGATATTTGGCATTTTGACAAATGCATCGGCCTTTTTTTTTTCGAATTTGAAGGCCGATAAATCTGGTATCTCACTGAGCGGGGAATGTAGCGAATTTTGGGTTTTGATCAGGATTCGTAAGATGTTCGCAGGCAGTTTTGACTTGTCGCAAAGACATTTACAGCATATTGACAAATCTTCCCTGTCTGCAAAGACGAAAACCGTAAATTAGCTACATTCAAACTTTTTTTTTTTTTTTTTTTCCACTTGCCGACACTGGAAACTCCCTACACTTTATTTTTTTTAAATAATATAAAATAAAAAATAAATTGTTCAAATTTTGGCAAACTCTTTCTTATAGTGTAAAATTTTAGGGAACTACCAGTATTTCTTTTCTATTTTTTTTTTTTTTTTAGTTTAAACTCCCTGCAATTTTTGTTAATATTTTTTTTGAGCTGTCAATTCTTTGTTTAAAATTTAAAAGAAAATGTAATTTTTAAAAATTGGACACTAATATTTTCTCTTTTACAGCAAATGAATATCGGCTTGAAATATCAGTTATCGTTCTCCATCACAACTAATAATCGGTATTGGCCTTGAAAAAAACCAAATCGGTCTATCACTAAAGCGGCAGGCCGTTAAGGCAACAGACTGAAATCAGACTCAAGTACCTTAAAATAAAAAAAATTCTGTTTTGGGTTTCAGGAAGTCCCTTCAAGGTTCCAGTAGAGGATCTTGTGGACCCCGGTAATGTGAAGGTGCACGGCCCGGGGGTGGCGCCGGGGGTCCGAGCCAACGTCCTGCAGATGTTCACGGTGGACTGCAGTAGCGCAGGCCTGGCGCCACTCGCCGTCACCGTGGGCGGCCCCAAAGGCCTGTCGGAGCCCGTGGAGGTGACGGACAACGGCGACGGCACCCACACGGTCTCCTACACGCCCTCCGTGGAGGGCAACTATTCGGTGGCCGTGCAGTACGCTGAAGAGGACGTCCCCAAAAGGTATTGATTGAGAAACGCAGCCCCCGTTTAGGCAGCAGGCGCGTTTGGCCTTGTGACATTGCATTGATCGGTTCAAAGTTTTGAGATCAGCTTGCTTGCCGTCACTTCCTGTGCATGCATTGTAGCAAAACGACGTTTTGTTTTGTTTTGGGTGGGGGTGGGGGGGGGGGGGGGGGAGTAGTTGTAAATAATAAGTTATCATACATTTTCTGCAATGAAGAATTGCTGCACACTCGTATTCGCATAATTCGATACATCGTCATTTTAAAAAATCGAATCGTTGAAAATTTGCTAAATCGTGAAATCGAATTTTGTCTTCTGGATGATTAAAAGCTGTTGTTCTTATGTTCTGTTACATCCAAATACTTTTATGTGATGTAATTTTGCCTTAAAACTGATCTAGAATCAGTATACGTTACTGGTGTCTGAACATTTTGCACAGGAATTATTTTTGAATAAATGAAACCTTTAAGTAAACGTTTGTTGGATTTATTAGGTTAAAATCGATTTAAATCGTAATCGTCCTGAATGACTGCAAAAAATCGAGATTTTACTTTTCATATATCCATATATCGCCCAGCCCTAGCCTAGCTATATGTTATCTTAACAGAAGATGACTCATGAAGCTCAAGAACCAGAACATCTAAGGCAGCAGAATGGTTAGAGCCAGTCTGCTGAGGCCGCTTGTTTTCTGTTAAGAAATGATTGCATTTTTACACCCACGTAACTAGGGGCGTGGAAACCAAATAAAAAAAGGGTGAGGATGGCGTTTTTTTTTTCAGAGGATGTTTATGTACAGCACTTTGTATACAGCAACGCCTGTTCTTAAAGCGCTTTATAAATAAAGTTGAGTTGAGTTGAGTTAATAAATGTCAAGCAGGTAAACCTAACAGTTGTGTTCTCTTTCCCGTTTAGTCCGTTCCGCGTTCGGGTGCTTCCAACCCACGATGCCAGTAAAGTACGAGCCAGTGGCCCCGGGCTGACCAACAAAGTCCTCGCCAGCTTTCCTGTGGAGTTCAACATCGACACCAAGCACGCGGGGCAGGGACAACTGAGCGTGCTCATCACTGTCAGTATTTCACACACTGTATTAACTAGTTTAGAGGCTACACTGTATGTACTATTTTTTCCCCCCCCCTAAATACATGTATATATTTCTATGCTATGTGTCCCCCATCTTGCGTCCCGCCTCAGGACCAGGACGGCAAACCCAAGCTGCCCACGATCCACGACAACGGCGACGACACATACACGGTGTCGTACGTACCCGACCGCGCCGGTCGCTACGCCATCGTCGTCAAGTACGGCGGCGACGACATCGTGGCCTCGCCTTACAGAGTCCAGGCCATGGTGACGGGAGACGCCAGCAAGTGCACTACAACTGGTGCGCCACTCACCAAAATATTACAAATAGGATTTGTTTGCATCATCTTGAGAAGCTCACGACTGTGATTTTTCTTGAGTTTCCAACGTCGATGCTAATGTTCGATCTCAGTGCTAGCCTAAATAGTCTTTTCCCCAAGACCAAACTTGCTCAGCTTCTGTTGCTAGCGTCCAGCATTAGCAAGTTATAATGTATGCTAATGCTGTTAGCTTCAGCCTTATCATCTCAACTTAGCTAACATTACTGTTAAAAAAGAGCTAGAGACTCCAACATTAGCTTCATTATTAGCTTTAAGAAATAATATATGCTAATGCCATGTTAGCTTCAGCATTATCATATCAACTTAGCTAACATTACTGTTAAAAAGAGACTCCAACATTAGCTTCAATAATAGCTTCCAGAGTTGATTCCAAAGTTCGCTTATTAACGTTTCTTACTTTCAACGCTACTTCTAAAGATGGCTTTAAAATGTTAGTTTCAACTTTATCTTCCATCAACTTTTCCTTCTGAAGTTTGCGTCCAGTCTTCTTTCAGTGTTAGCTCATAAGTTAGCATCCACAGCGTTACCTCCAATGTTGGTGCTAACGAAGACCAACGTTAACTTCCCATGGTTGCTCTAACATTAGCTTACAAAGTAAACTTACCAATAGCTGCCAACATTGACGCCAAAGTTAGCTTCATTAGCTACAACATTGCCTCAGTGTTAGCTTCATTAGTTAGCATACACAGCATTACCTCCAATGTTGGTGCTAACGAAGACCAACATTAACTTCCCACGTTTGCGCTAACATTAGCTTATAATGTAAACTTACCGATAGCTGCTAACATTGTCTCCAAAGTTAGCTTCCAAACATTAGCGCCAACGACGCCTCCAATGTTAGCTTCCATTGATAGTTTCGAAAGTCATCTCTGGCGTTAGCTTCAACATACATAACGTTAGCTTCAACTTATCCCTGTTAGCTAAGCTTCCAATGTTACATCTTAGCTTCCAAAGTTAGCGTCAACATTAGCTTCCTATCCTAGCTGCCAATGTTGCCTCCAATGAAAAACCCAATAAATAACATTTAAAAAAGAATTTCTTGGAAAAAAAAAAATCTCCAACATATGACAATATTCCTAAAAACGTGCAAAAATGCATTTTGCCCATCAGGGCCCAGAGTGGGCCCCAGCGGGGAGCCGGATCGGGAGCTGTTCCTCCCGGTCAACGCCAAGGGCGCGGGCAACGGCAAGGTGAACTGCGTGTTGGTGCAGCCCAACGGCGGCGAGGTCGACGCCCAGGTGACCGACAACCATGACGGGACCTTTGACGTCTTCTGCACGCTTGTGGAGCCCGGCGACTACGTCATGTACGTGCGCTTCGGTGGGGAGAACATTCCTGGCAGTCCCTTCAAAGTCAAGGTACGTGGAGCCGCTGTCAACAGTGTTACACTCCAGGCCTGTGGGGGCAGTATTGCATTTTTTAATCTACTACGTTCAAGTAGCCCCGTTATTTATTTGTTTTAAACCAAATTTGTAAGAATTACTACTGTAGCAGCAAAAAAAAAAAACAGTTGGGTGTCGGCTTTTCAAATCGTTCCTGTGGTGTCCTCAGGCGACCGATGAGGTCCCCGCCATGCAAGAATTGACGTCAATCCAACAACAAGCTGCTCCACCAGGAGCCGGCTTTCAGCCTTGGGTACACACACGCACGTACACGCCCACACACACACACGGGAATTTTCACTACCAGCCAATAGGAATGCAGCTTGCTTCTCCGCTTGGTCGCCATGGCGATGGCTGCTAACTCATTTGGGTCTGCGTCGGCGCCGTGGCTTGCGAGTCGTGCATGACGCTTCCCATGATGCCGCTGAGTGGACGGGGCTGCGGCGTTCTAACACCGGCCAATGAGATTGCCGTATTTTGTTGAGTGACGCGCTCTGGTCCCTCCCCCCTCAGGTGACGTCGGAAGACTTCGACGGCGGCAACGGCATCGGCGGTGGCGGCGGCGGGTTCAGACCCTTCCACATGCTCATTCCTTTCTCCTTCAAGAGGGGGCACGTCACGGGTGAGACACACGTGCACATATTTGCCCTCGAGGTACAAATGAGTTTTTTTTTTTTTTTAATTAAATGGATACTTGACTCACTGAGCCATTTTCAGCAGTAAAATGTGAATATTTTGTCTATAATTAATGTGGTAACTTCATTATTTTTCTATGTACAATTAGTACCTTTAAAAAGTAATTTTTCTACTTGCTGTCGACTGATGATGACATCACTTGTGTTGCTCAGTTTGCTGACCAAACCCAGAAAACAGGTGAGCCAAGATTGGCCGTTACCTACTTCCTCCTCAGCACAGGTGATGTCATCATCAGTCGACAGCAAGTAGAAAAATTACTTTTTAAAGGTATTGATTGTACATGAAAAATAATGAAGTTATCAAATTCATGTTGGACAAAATATTCACTTTTCACTGGTGAAAATTGTTCAATGAGTCAAGTATCACTTTCATTGGGATATACAGCACTTTTTTTTTCATTTATTATATGTTTTTTCATTTTGGTATGATTTTTATTTTACATTCTTTTTTTTCATGAAAAGTACGTGTTTTTGATTTACTTGTTATAGCACAGCATATGTTTTTTTCATTTGTCTTTTTGTTTTAGTATGATTTTTACTTTATTATAAATGTTTTTTCATTCATATGTTCTTTTTTTTCATTTGCATTCATTTTTTTCCATTAAAAGTAAGTTTTGTTTTGTTTTTTTATATATTTTTTCCATTTATTATATGTTTTTTCATTTTGATATGATTTTTAGTTTATTATGAGTGTGTTTTCATCATTTTTTTTATTAGTTTACAGTAATTTTTTCATTAAAAGTATGTGTTTTTAATTTATTTGTTATATAGCACAGTATTTTTTTTTCATTTATTATTATTATTTTTTGGTATGATTTTTGTTTATTATGAATGCTTTTTCATTCATCATTTGTTTTTTATTGTTCATTAAAAGTACGTGTTTTTTTTTTTTTTTTTTTTTACTTGTTATACAGCGCGATGTGTATATATATATATGTATATATATATATATATATATATTTTTTCCTCTCTCCGTAATGCAATGTCGTGCAGCGACGGGACAGACATCGTTGGAAAGAGCTCGTCGAACCAAACCAAAACGCGTAAAAAAAATAAAATAAATAATAATAATAACAATAATAATGTGGAATAAGTCATTATGAAAAAAAAAAGAAGCACACAGCCAGACGAAATCCTTGCTGACAGCAAAAACATCCTCTGCAAATGAAGAACAGCTGATGATTGTCTTTTTTTTTTTCTCCCCCAGCGGCTGCAAAAATGGAAAACATCTGTTTGAAATGTTTAGTAATTAATCAGTCAGCAGTTGGCTGGCGAGTTTGCGCCGCAGGAACTTGCGATGAAGGATGACTTTGTTTAGGCCGAGCTCAAAGCGAGAGAAAAATGCCTTAAATGTGTTTCTTTCCCATCCTTAACACAAAAAGGAAATGCGTTTGGAAGTCATTTAGTGGTTTGTTGATTTCCTTTTTACAAATGAGCGCATCGAGATCGTATGACTTTTGTCAGCCCGCAACTGGCGAGCGGCCTCCACGCGGTCGACGTCATGTCATCGCTCGAGTGGCCGCAAACGGATGCGCCACGACACTCGTACACGCAACATCGAAATCAACAAGTACACAGTTTGTTGGGCAAGCACTTTTTTTTTTTTTTTTACAACATTAATAATAATAATAAAAAAAAAGTCTACAATTGAATTAGTGTTTTTTGTTACAATATCTTTCATATATTTTTATTAAACCATTTTAAAATATATTTGCAGTAATTTGTTTTTAAAGAAAAAGCTATGGAGTAAGCTATTTTCTACGAGGCATTTGAAATATGTCTCTCAATATTTTTCAAAATAAAGAATATTAAAGTAAAAGACTAAGTCAATGTAAAAATCATTTCTCGTGATTTTAAAATAATATATGTTTGTAACAGTAATTGAATCAGGAATTTTAAAAGTCCAATTTTGATTAAATTTAAAATTAATGCATTAAAAAAATAAATTGTAAGTCAAACTGAAATGATTTTAAGAAATTTTCATGATTTTTGTTACAGTATGTTTAATATATTTTTATTAAATTATTTTAAAATAGATTTGTAGTAATTTGTTTTTAAAGAAAAAGCTATGGAATAAACTATTGTCATTGTCCAAAATATTTTTAGGAGTCATTTGAAATATGTCTCCCAATATTTTTCAAAATAAAAAATATTAAAGTAAAAGACAAAGTTAAAAATGATTTTTAAATTAATATATTTTTGCAACATTTAGTAATTGAATGAGAAATTTTTAAAAGTACAATGTTGATTAAATAATTTTAAAATTAATGCATTTTAAAATAAAAATACATTGAAAATCAAATTATTTTCAAATGAATTTTTTTTAGGAAATTTTCCATTAGTCCAATTAAAATAAATAACATTTAAGATTTATTTTTTGGGATTTGAAAAATAAATCTTAAATGTTATTTATTTTAATTGGACTAATGGAAAATTTCCTAAAAAAAATTTCATTTGAAAATAATTAGATTATTGGAGAATTTTTCTTTTTTTAAGACAATTGTCTTGCCGCCTCTTTCAGGTGAGGTTCTGATGCCGTCGGGAAAGTCCGCCCAGCCGCTGATCACCGACAACATGGACGGGACGGTGACGGTGCAGTACTCTCCCACCGAGGTGGGCCTGCACGAGATGCACATCAAGTACAACGGGGCGCACATTCCAGGTATGGAAAATGTACTGCTGGAACCTTCAGCTCCTTTGTGCAAGCTGTCCCTAATTAAGCGGCCATTAGTCCCAATCACATAAACTTTGAGGTTTCAGGAGCCAACATCTGGTGTGCAAATGGAAGAAATCACTCCAGATCCACTTTAGCTTAATGCTAACAAACAATGCAAAAGCTCATAGACAGGCTAATAAATAGCGTCACTTTTCATCAATGGAACAATGCAGTCAACAGTGGATCGTTAACTTTTTTTTTTTTCTAACTTTTTGTGGGGTCAATTTTGCAGAGTCTCCTCTCCAGTTCTACGTGAACCGCTCCAGCAGTCCCAGCGTGACGGCCTACGGTCCGGGCCTCAGCTACGGCGTGGCCAATAAGACGGCGGCGTTCACCGTCAACACGGAGGACGCGGCTGAAGGTACGAGACCATAAAGCGTGATTCGATTGTAAATCATAATTCTAAAGCAAATGTGTTCAACGGATCCGGTGTCCCCCAGGGCTGAGTACTAGAACCATTTCACATTTCTTTCTGTCAGTCGTGTTTGTTTTCTTTTGCACCGCATGCGTCCAGGTGGTCTGGACTTGGCCATCGAGGGTCCGTCCAAGGCGGAGATCAGCTGCGTGGACAACAAGGACGGCACGTGCAGCGTCACCTACCTGCCCACGCTCCCGGGAGACTACAACATCCTGGTCAAGTACAACAACCACCACATTGCCGGCAGCCCGTTCACCGCCAGGATCACCGGTCAGTTACCCACCTACAGAAGATTACTGGAAAAAAAAATATATATATATATATATATAATAATTTGATAAAGTATATACAAAAATAGCTTTCTGTAAGTCAAGGTTAGCATTGTTGGTTTGGGCTAGGGATGTAACGATATCCAAACGTCACGATACGATAATTATCACGATATTGTGGGGAGGCTGGCGATTTAAAAAAATTAATAAATAATAAAATAAAATAAAATGAGCTCATACTATAAATAAAAAGCTCATACTGTGCTTTTGTACAATACAGCAATGAAAAATATTAGAAATGTTATATTTAAAAAATATCTAAAACAATATATATCTAAATATAACATAGATTTATTGAGGCACTTACTTGCTAATGCAAGCACACATTGAGTTCCTCCACATATTGACTCGCTTCACAAGCAATTTACGTTCCCCTTAAACATAGAAGGGCCAAAACATGCTTTGTGAAAATTCAGCTGCACTAAAAAACTAGCCAACCGAGGGTGTTAGAACTTTTTTTTTTTTTTTTTACAGATGTGCTGCTTTTAATATTGTGAGATAACGACGACGATATATTGTGGCAGTTTTAATATTGCAATATCACGATATTGCCGGTATCGTTACATCCCTAGTTAGGACTGGGTCTAAAATATCGATATATTGAATCGATATTCCTTTTCATGGCCCAATATCGTTTCAAAAACCCATGAATCGATACTTTTAATACAGCTTTCCCCCCTGTAAATTAATGTGCCAAATACCCCCCTAAAAAAGTAAAATATACATAAATATATATTTAAAAAAAAAAACAATGTGGATGCAAAATTATGTACTATGGCTGTGTCTCTTATAGTCCAGGTAAAATTATATTTATTTATTTTTTAACCACTGGAAGCTGAGTATAAAATCTGTCACAGGAATGTTAATGTCGCGGTTTTGCCACTTTATTTACATAGCGCAGTGCTTGTAATGGATTTCATTTATTATTTATGGTTTTGATCAGTTCGTGTTCAGTAAAACATACATGAGACATGATGAATGTAACGGCATTGGATTCACTTATAAATGTAAATATTCCTATTTTTACTCATGCACCAAGTAAAAAGAAGAAAAGATGTTTCGGCGTTTTATCACTTAAAAAAATAAATAAAAAGATGGTGATTGTCATGCGCCGCAGAGGACAAGCAGCGGCGCTCGCAGGTGAAACTGGGCTCGGCGGCCGACTTCTTCCTGAACATCACCGAGACGGACCTGAGCCTGCTGAGCGCCAGCATCGCGGCGCCGTCGGGCCGCGAGGAGCCCTGCCTGCTCAAGCGGATGGCCAACAACCACGTGGGCGTCTCCTTCATCCCCCGCGAGGTGGGCGAGCACCGCGTCAGCATCACCAAGAACGGGCGCCACGTGGCCAACAGCCCCATCGCCATCATGATCGTCCAGTCCGAGATCGGCGACGCCGGACGCGTGCGGGCGCACGGCGACGGCCTCGTGCGGGCCGCCACCTTCGCCGACGCCAGCTTCCTGGTGGACACGCGCGAGGCCGGTAAGGAGGACGGACGCCGCCCGGGCGGAGTTGGAGCCTGTTTTCACGCGGAGGGCCGCGTCAGAGTCATCGTAGGCATTTATCCGTCTGCGCCTTTGACGCAGAACCCAGCAAATGCATTATTATTCGACACAGATATCGTCCCTCATACGTGACAGCTCTTTCGCGCAAAAGTCCCGGTTTAAAAAACAAAAAACAAAAAGAAGAAGCTGACCAGCGCCGTAAACTGTGGGTACTTTGACACAGCAACGCAGCATCCCTCAATACAGATCATTAGTAGAAGCTCATCTGTCATCTGTCTCATGCATCAGATCTCTTGAAGCTGTAACAATAGAGTTGCCATGTATCTGCCTGTGACTTTCACGCGGAACCCAGCATTGCGACAACTGTAAACTTTCACACAGCATCCTGCAATCAAGATGTTAAAGGATGTAAACTCTTTTGGCTAAAGAGATCGGATGCATTAAAGCTGTAATATTAGCATGGTCATTTATCCACCAGTGACTTTTACACAGAAACCAGCGCTGCAACAATTGTAAACTTACACACAGCATCCTGTAATCAAGATAATGAAAGGATGTAAATTGTTTTGGCTAAAGAGATTGGATGCATCAGAGCTGTAATAATAGCATGAGCATTTATCCACCATCCACCAGTGACTTTCACACAGAACCCAGCATTGCAATAACTGTAATCTTTCACACAGCATCCTGCAAACAAGATAATTAAATGATGTAAGCTGCTAAAGAGATCTGATGCATCTAAGTTGTAATAATAGTGTGTGCATTTATCCACCAGTGATTTTCACACAGAACCCAGCACTGCAACAACTGTAAACTTTTACACAGCATCCCATAATCAAGATAATTAAAGGATGTAAACTGCTAAAGCGATTCGATGCATCAAAGCTGTAATAATAGCATGGGCATTTATCCACCAGTGACTTTCACACAGAACCCAGCAAAGGCGGGGATCTTTTTTTTTTTTTTTTTACATAGCATCCCACAATCAAGCTAATTGGCTACCATTTGTAACTGCTCTGAGAGTTAATTAAACAGACGCAAGCAAATTTCTTCCTGTGTCTTTTACACAAGTGTGCGCGCTTTCATACAGCAACACAGCGTCCAGCAAATCAGCTAATTAGATGACATCTTTTGTACCAGCCCCAAGCTCAGCGAGCGAATTAACGGTAGCGTTCATTAGCCTGTGCCTTTGCCACAGAGCCTGCCATCAGCAGAATATTGCTACTTTCACACCGCAACACCGCATCATCAGTCAAAGGTGACAATGTGGATTTTGACATCTGTACACCGATGTTTTGGACACAGATACCGTTAGGGGGACAATAGAATCGTGCCTTGGCGGAGGTAAACGTTGACGTGTTCTTGTTGCGTCAGGTTACGGTGGGCTGGCTCTGGCCATCGAGGGTCCGAGTAAGGTGGACATCCAGACGGAGGACACGGAGGACGGGACGTGCCGCGTCTCCTATTGCCCCACCGAGCCCGGAAACTACTTCGTCTCCATCCGCTTCTCCGACAAACACATCACAGGTAACGAAGAACGGGAACGCCGCTTGACGGAGGTTGTGGAGTGCCGCAGGGCTGACTGCTAGATCCCTTGCATTTTTCTTTTGCGTCGTGAACGTTTTTTTGTTTTCTGTGTGGGACAGGAAGTCCGTTCACGGTGCAGGTGACGGGCGAAGGTCGCATCCGCGAGAGCATCACCCGCAAACAGAGGGCGGCGCCTGTCGCTGGCGTGGGCAGCGTTTGTGACCTCAGCCTCAAGATACCAGGTGACCGGGGAAAAAAAAAAAAAAAAAAAAAAAAGAAGAATCATGATAAAACATCAAATTCTACTTACTGCAATTATGTAAAAAAAACAAACAAAAAAAAAACTATTTTTGTAGTTAAAAAAAAAGAAAATCTTGATGTAAAAATAAATTCTGCTGTGTAAAAAACAAAACAAAAAACAAAAAAAAAACGATGAAACAAAATGTAAAAAAATATATAATTCATTCAATTTCACCAAATTTAGTTTCTGTAAAAAAATAAAAATAAATCGCAACGTATAATATCAATATTTCTGCTTCATGTAAAAAAGAAAAAGAAATTAAGACAAAAAGTTAGAAGAAAAGGCATATAGCTTATATTAAAACATTTTATTCTTATGAAACAAAATGTAAAAAAAAATATATATGCAGGTTGTATTTTTTTTAAATGGTAAAATATTTTTGTCAAAATAAACCATGAAACCAAAAACGCTATTACAGATAAGTATTTCTGTGTAACAAAATGAAAACATATTTTATTTATGTAAAACTTAAGTCATTAAATTTCACTGAATTTAGTTTCTGTAAAAAAAAAAAAAAAAAAAAAGCACTATTATGTAAAAAAATAAATAAATAAATAATTGGACAAAAAGTTAAAAGAAAAGGCGTATAGTAGCTAATTTCTGTTTTGTGTTAAAAAAATATATTTGTATAAAACAAAATGTAAAAAGAAGAATTATTATTTATAAGTATTTTTTTTAAATGGTAAAATATTTTTGTCAAAATAAACCATGAAACTTAAAACACTATTACCGATAAGTATTTCTGTGTCACAAAAAAGAAAAGAAAAGATATTTTATTCATGTAAAACTTAACTCATTCAATTTCGCCAAATTTATTTAATGTAAAAAATAAATAAATAAATAAAAGTCACTTAATTTAAAAGTAATAGTGCAATGAAATGTCCCAATTTGTATATTTTGAAAACTGCTTATCGAGTACGTTTGTTTCATGTAAAATAAAAACACGAATCGATAAAGTTGTATCTCAATGTCCTTCTCAGTTCGTTTTTTTCCTTCCCAACTTTGCTTCTCCTCTTCCCGATTTCTCCTCCGCCATTTTCCTCCCTGGTCTCTTCGTCATCATCATCATCATCATCGTGACGTCACGATCGTGTTGTTCGTCCAGTGAGCTGCTTCTTCCTGATCTTGTCTCGTTCGCCTCGTTCATCTCTCGCATCGCTGCTCCTTCTTCTTCGTCTTCTCACTTCCGCGACTTCCTCTGCTAGTCTGGTGGGAAAATGGCCGAGGTTTGCAGCAGATATATTTTTGAAATCATTTGTTGTGAAAATGTGTTAAGTCAAGAATGCTTATTACTAGATTGGATTAAAAAAAATATATATAATAAGCCATCTTGAGCAAAATAACATATAAAATCATATTTCTTTGTTACATGTATTTTTTAACAAAACAAATTTACTTGCAGGATATATTATTATGATTATTATTATTTGGATTATTATTATTTATATATTTCTATTTATTATTTATGAATATTTTGCCACAGTAATTTTTAAAATTTATTTTATTTATTTTTGTATCATATTTTTCCCCCTCTATTGTTGTGTATATACAAAAAATCGTCCAAATCTGTCTAGGATAAATTAAAAAAAATAAAATAAATACTTGCAGGATTCATTCTTATTATTATTGATTGTATTTTTATTGATATTTTTATAATGAATATCTTCTTGTATTCTATTTATATTTATTCTTATAATTGTTCATACATATCATAGAAATGTATGAATATTTTTCCACAGTAATTTTTTTTTTTTATTTTATTTAATTTTTATCATATTTTTTTCCTGTCTTGTGTATATATATATAAAATATATATATATATATATATATATATATATATATATATATATATATATATATATATATATATATATATATATATAAATTGCTTGCAGGATTCATTCTTCTTCTTATTATTATTATTATTATTATTAT
This sequence comes from Festucalex cinctus, assembly GCF_051991245.1. Lineage (NCBI taxonomy): Eukaryota > Metazoa > Chordata > Actinopteri > Syngnathiformes > Syngnathidae > Festucalex > Festucalex cinctus. Next base: position 29,217,690 of record NC_135418.1, on the reverse strand, counting down.
TATTATTGTGTTTTTTTATTTATATTCATATAATGTTAATGCATATCTTGTTGTATTTCTATTTATATTTATTCCTATAATTGTTCATACATATATCATATATGTATGAATATTTTGTCACAATAATTTTTCAAATCTATTTTATTTAATTTTAACATATATTTTTTTATGTTTATAAAAAAATCCAAATTTGTCGAGGATAAAAAAAAAAATATAAAAAAATTAAGTTTCGATTTTATTTGGATGACCGTTTTTTTTGTCCTTCAAATTGAAATAATATATTTAAAGAAAAATAAAATGATTGAATGGTAATTAGATTTTTACTCCGACTGTCTTGCGCCCGTTTCGGCAGCCCTGGACATGTCCGACGTCACGTCCGAGGTCACCTGCCCGTCGGGCGCCACTCGGCCCGCCCAGCTGGTTGCCGCGGGCAACGACACCTACTGCGTCCAGTTCGTGCCCACCGAGATGGGCGTGCACCGGGTGAGCGTCCGCTACCGGGGCGCCCACGTGCCGGGGAGCCCCTTCCAGTTTACCGTGGGCCCGCTGGGCGAGGGCGGAGCCGCCAAGGTCAAAGCGGGAGGTCCGGGACTGGAGCGAGCCCACGTGGGAGAACCGGGTACGCATACGCATGCGCAAACAAATATCTGAACCCGCGTCGGGAAAGAAAAGGTTTTATTCCGTGCGCAGCCGAGTTCAGCATCTGGACCAGAGAGGCCGGCGCCGGGGGCTTGTCCGTGGCCGTGGAGGGTCCCAGCAGGGCCGAGATCTCCTTCGACGACCGCAAAGACGGATCTTGCGGCGTCTCGTTTGTGGCGCAGGAGCCCGGTAGAGAAAAAAAAGAAAAAAACATTGTTGACCTCCACTGTGCGTATATGTGAGTGACGCTGACGTGGCCCTCCAGGCGACTACGAAATTGCCGTCAAGTTCAATGAGCAGCACATCCCCGATAGTCCCTACCTGGTCCACGTGGAGGACCCCGCCTACGACGGCCAACGCATGATCGTCACCGGACTTCAGGTCAGGCCGTCATCTCGCATGGTTTTGAACCACTGACCTGTTTTTAGGACTGGATAGCCGATAGCCCGTACACGCTCGTGCAAGGGCGGCCATCTTGTTACTCCCACCTCGCGAGCAGACGACTGTATAAACTACATGTGTACGTACAGATGAGACATATACAGTATTCCCTAGTTTTCCACTGGGATTATGTTCCCAAAAAAAAAAAATACCCGCAATAGGCTAAACGAAATACGCAAAGTAGGGAGCTTTATGTTTTACATTTATTATAAATGCTTTAAGGGGTGGTCACTATTTCATTAAAAAAAAAGGCTTTTTTTAACAAAAAAACAAACAATAAATGGACGATCCCCAATATGCGATTTGGCAGAGGCATCTTTTGTTGAATTACTTATAATTCTTTAATAAAAAAAATATATATACACAAGTTTCCTCCTATACTAAACATCATTAAGCATATAATTTATGCATGTATTTTAGTTGTAAAATGTCTGAAGTCCTCTTGTTTATGTTTAATAAATTTAAAACATCATAAATTATGCTGTTTGTACTAAGGACTGTCTCAAATGTTATCCAGTTTTGATACTGTAAAATGTATAGAATCGTATGCCGAGAAACGTTTCTTGGGAGGAGCAATATGGCCGCCTCGCGACCTCAAGAGTCTTGGCTTATCGGCTATCCAGTCATATATATATACATATATATATATATATATATATATATATATATACATATATATATATATATATATATATATATATATATATATATATATATATATATTAGTGGGTTTAACAAACAAAGTATGTCTAATTAAAGTTTTTGATAAAAGCATTTCTTGGAAAGGCAATTGAAATTTTTATTCCTAATTAATCGCATGACTTCAGTAGTTAACTCGTGATTAATCACAAATTCTATATTAGTTCCAAATGTACAATAAAATATTTGTCATTATATTTTTGCCACTAGATGGCATAATTGCATTTGTTGGTGACAACTTTGTGCATTTTTTTTTTTTTTCTACACATTTTTTAAATGGTAAAATACAACTTGACCACACAGTCGCCACAAATATATGCATTATTAAGGCATTTATTACTGCTAAATTTTGACACGGACATGTCTGCTCCGTTGCGACTGGAATTCCCCCAGTAGAATGTCCAAGTAAGGTCACTAATCGCATGTTAAAAAAAAAAATGGTGGCGTTCAAGGAACCTAACACACTAATTTTGACACCCCTAGAAAATACAAATAGACATAAAAATCTATCAAAAATGTTTTCAGAAAGCAGGTCTGAAGGTGAACCAGCCGACCTCCTTCGACGTGTCAATGGACGGGGCCAAAGGAAAACCGGAGGCCAAGTTCACCAGCCCGTCCGGAGCTCAGGAGGAGTGCGCCGTCACACACCTGGAAAAAGGTGCGAGTGTGCGTGCGTGCGTGCGAGTCCCGGTCGCAAATATCATCCTGGGTCATTAACCCGACTCGCCCTTCCTCCGTCCCAGACAAGTACTCGGTGCGCTTCATCCCCCGCGAGCGAGGCCTGCACACGGTGGACGTCAAGTTTGGCCCCCAGGGCCGCGTCACGTCCTTCAGCGTCATGGTCGGCTCGCCCCAACAGGCCGGACAACCCGGACTGGTCTCGGCGTACGGCGCCGGGCTGGAGAGAGGCACCACAGGTCGTTTTCACACATTCGCAAGAGAAACAAACAAATCCGCGTTTGGCAAGAAAATCCAGTCGTACTTTGTGGAGAAATTAAAAAGTTGAAGTGTTTAGTGTTTTTCTAAAGAGATCATGAAAAGAAAAGTTATAGGATAGTTACGTTTAGATCAAAAGTTTAATTGTTTTTTTTGTATGAATTTTTGGAGATTTTTTTTTTTTTTTAAATGAGGATTTTCAGGATTCAAAGGGCTGCATTTTTTCTATTGTATTATTTTTTCAAACAATGTTTTTAAAAAAATCAAGCTTTAATTTTTTATTTCTAGATAAAACGTCAATTTTATATGACATTTTAAAAATTCAGATAAATAGGTATTTTCCTTGATTTTTTTTTTCTCTAAAATATTATTTTTTTTTTAAGTGTTTTCTATTGATTAAAAAGTTTTAGTTTTTCTCAATATGAAGTTGTAATGTTTAATTGGAGAGAGAGATAGTCAAATTTAAAGAAGTGTATTTTCTGGATTATTTTTTTGTTTGAACCTAGAATTATGGGATAAATCCAGAATTCTTTTTCTTTTCGAGATTACCCCCCCAACACATAATTAAAAAGTCCAGGATAAAAAGTTTTATTTATAAGTTGAATTGTTTCAAGAGAGAATTTTTCTTTTCAAGATTTTTTTTTTTAAACCAGGGTAAAAAGTTGTATTTGCCAGATTTTTTTCCCAATACTTTTTCTACTTTTTCCTACCATTATGGGATTAAAAAAAAAAAATCTGGAGAAAATGTTTTTCATGAAATCATTTCAAAAACCCAGAATAAAAAACAAAAATGTTTCTTTTCGATAAAAAAAAAGTTGAATTCTTTCAAGAGATAATTTTTATTTTATTTTTCTCAAGATTTTTTTCCCCAATAGATAATTAAACCAGGATAAAAAGTTGTATATTCTAGATTTTTTTTCCCAATACTTTTTCCTACCAATATGGGATTTAAAAAAATTCGGGAGAAAATGTAATCCAGAATCAATAAAAGTATTATTATTATTATTATTATTATTCGATAAAGAAAGTTGAAAGAGACCATTAAAACATGTTTTTTTTCTAGATATTAATTAATCAGTATTTTTCCTAGATTTTTTTTCAAGTGATAATTACAAATATCTAAGATTTTCTAGAAATAAAGTTCATTTTTTCAAGTCTTTTTTTTTTTTTTTTTTTTTTTTTGCGTGTTTTCTCGGATAAAAACTTTTGAGCAGCAACACTTGACAAGACATCCGACGAAAACGTTCTTCCCAGCAGAACTTTTAGTCAGCGGTTGTTGGCAACATGCCACTCGAGGGCGTCTGACGACAGAGTAGCAACGTGGCTGCTGTGATTGTTGTGATTGTTCCCGTTTTTTGTTTTTGAGCTTGCGTCTGCGTCTCCCCGGCGACAGGCGTCCAGTCGGAGTTCGTCATCGACAGCACGGCGGCGGGTCAGGGCGCGGTGGCTGTGACGGTGGAGGGCCCGTCCAAGGTCCAGTTGGAGTGCCTGGAGGTGCCCGCCGGCTACAAGGTGCTCTACACGCCGATGGCGCCCGGCAGCTACGTCGTCGCCGTCAAGTACGGCGGACCCAACCACATCGCCGGCAGCCCCTTCGTCGCCAGAGTCACCGGTCGGCGTGCGCTTTCTTTCCCTCCTCTTCTGTCTTCTTCACGCTTCGAGTAGTATTGAGTAGTTTTTCTAGATTTTTTTTTTTTCAAGAGATAACTACAAATAGTTTTTCTCGAAATATTTCTGGAGAAAATGTTTTTCATGAAATAATTTTTAAAATCCAGAATTAATAAAATGTTATTTTTTTAGATAAAAAAAGTTGAAGTTCTTTCAAGAGACCATTAAAAACATATTTCCTTAGATATTAAGTAAGGAGTATTTTTCTAGATTTTTTTTTCTTTAGGATAAAAAGTTGTATTTCCAGATATTTTTTTTTTCAGTACTTCTTTCTACAATTATGGGATTTAAAAAAGCAATTCTGGAGAAAAATGTTTTTCATGAAATAATTTTTTAAAGTCCAGAATTAATAAAATTTTATTTTTTTAGATAAAAAGTTGAGTTCTTTCAAGAGATCATTAAAAATAAATCCTAGATATTAAGTAAGGAGTATTTTTTTCTAGATTTTTTTTCTTTTTGATATTTTTTTTCCCAATAGATAATGAAAAAGTCCAGGATAAAAAGTTGTATTTCCAGATTTTTTTTCTCAGTACTTCTCTCTACAATTATGGGATTAAAAAAAAAAAAAAAGACAATAATAATAATTCTGGAGAAAAGGTTTTTCATGAAATCATTTTTAAAATCCAGAATCAATCAAATTTTGTTTTTTTTTAGATTAAAAAGTTGAGTTCTTTCAAGAGACAAAAAAATCTAGATAAGTAGATAAGATTTTTTTCTAGATTTTTTTGAAGCAATAATTACAAATATCAAAAGTTTTTTATAGTCTTTTTTTTTTTTTTGTGTTTTCTAGGATAAAAAGTTTTTAATTTTTGAGCACAGGTAGTGCTGTCGTTTTTTGTTGAGATGATGGCAATTATGCCATCTAGTGGCAGAAAAAGCACCTCAACACAAATTAATATCACACTTGTTTTTTTTGTTGTTTTTTTTTACAGTACAGTACATCTTTTTAATTTTAACTCGGTTTTATGAATTATATGCTAAATGATGCAGTCATATTTCTATTACTTGAACATTTGTTCCCACTTTTCAGAGTTTAAAAAACTGGAGGGGAAAAAAATAATTGTATATTTGTCTGTCCCCTTTCAGGTCCTCCTCTGGTGAGCGTGACCAACGCCAACGTGTCATCCACGCTGACCCTTGAACCCTCGGCGGAAGCGTCGGCGGTCAGCAGCAGCATCTTGTCGTCGTCGCAGAGCGCCATGGACGGGTCGGACGCCAGCAAGGTGCTGAGCCGAGGCCCGGGCCTCAGCAAGGCTTACGTGGGCCAGAAGAGCAGCTTCTCCGTCGACTGCAGCAAAGCCGGTCGGTCGCGCTCGCGCCCACAACCGGACACAAAGAAAAAACATCTTCAATATTGTTTTTCAGCGTTCATATTTGACCACTTCCTGGTTCTCCACAAACCAGCAGCCACGCTTCAAGAGATAAATAGTAATTAAAAAAAAAACAACGTTGAATAAATATGAAACTAATATGAAATTAGACAAAACGGAATTACAGGCTACATGAAAAAAAAAAAAAAATACACGTATGAATGAAATATGTACAAGTAGACCTACACTTCAAATTAAATGGGTTTTGCCCACAACATAAATGAATATTTTTGAAAACAAGATATGTAGAATATATGCTTGGATGATTTTGACAGAAAACATAGACGCAAATCTAAAATATTTTGAGCTTTAATATCTTAAAAATAAATATGCAAACTGATTTATAAAATAGAACATGAAAACAACTAAAATATCAAACTAAATATATTTCAATTTTTTTTTATGAAAAATGGATTGACTACAAAGATTTATAAAAAAAATATAAATCTGAAACATACAAATTTTTCCCCTTGATTATTATTTTGTGCTACATATTCATAGTCATTAAAATAAATAAATAAATAAATAAATGATTCCGATTCGGTCATTGTCAAAACAGATGTTTGTGATTGCCTAATTTTGATTATGAAACGAATAATTGAAATATTACAGAAATCAGTCAACAATTATTGTTGATATGCTGAAAGCAGATGATTTGGACAATTTAAAAAAAAAAAAAAAAAAATGGCTCCAAACAATTACTCGATTATTAAAAATAGTTGTCAATTAATTTGGTAATCGATGAATTTTGACAGCTCAAATTTCGTCCAATGAGATGAGAGTTAATTGGAAAGCCAGCCAATGACCACATCGCTGACTTTTACACTCAATTATTATGATAGGTGACATTTGAATAATATTGATGTCACCCCCCTCCCATCCAGGTAAGAACATGCTGGTGGTGGGTGTGCACGGCCCCCAGGTGCCCTGCGAGGAGGTCCTGATCAAGCACCTGGGCGACCTGCACTACAACGTCAGCTACGTGCTGCGCGAGCGCGGCGACTACATGCTGGTGGTCAAGTGGGGCGAGGACCACATCCCCGGCTCGCCCTTCCACGTCGTCGTGCCCTGAGGGGGGCGTGTCCAAAGTGTGGCGCGGGAGGCCGTTTTGCGGCTCGTTTTGTTGTTTTTGTAGGTTTTCCCCGCCCGCCACGACGGATGTTAAGAGCGGAATTGAAATGACAACATGACACTGAAAAGAAATCAACGTGCTAATGCTAATAATGCTAATGTGTTTTAGCATCGATACTACAAGCCTGATTTATTATTTTTTTTTGTAATATATTTAATTAACATATTTTGATTTACAGTTCTGAATACAATTAATAGACCACTTGGCAGGTAACAATTTTTATTTTTTTTTTGCCACTCCCAGTTGAAGTTTACACTCACACAGAAAATTGCAGGTTATGCATTTAATGCAACTACTTCTGAAAATCCGCTAGCTTAATGCTAGCACACAATGCTAACGAAGGTTTACGAAACTAGTATCAATGTCGCAGTAGTTTGAATTCTTTCAGTGATTAATATTTGAACACAAATGGTGCAACATCATATGAACAATATGTTGCAAAACAAAACCCCAAAAACTACTGCAGCTTACTGAGTCACAGTAGTTTTGAAAGTCTTCTTTTGTGTCTTCATGACAAGTATATAAGTACAAAAAAAAACTAAAGTGATTTTTCTTTTTAGTAAACTAATATTCAATATTTTAGTCACCCCTGCTATAAAGTAAAAATCTCATCTCGTATTTTAATTTGAAAACTTTGTGAAAAATGTTGCACTTGATCACTAAAGCTAAAAAATTTTGCAAAAAGTTTTCAAATGCTAAAATGTTGATACACAACTGGAATTCCTTGTTGAGTTGAAACTGTCATAATGCAAAGAAACTCAAAAATGTTGCCAAAACTGGAAGTGGGAACACAAAAAGCCGTCCGCGTCTTGCTTTGTCACTCCAGTCCAGCAGGGGGCAGCGTAAAAGCAAGACACCCTCTTGCTGGGCTGGCCGCACTCTCATCCGTGACTACTGATCTTTGATTTCTCTCCCACAATCGTGGCTGGCTGCCTGCCATGGTTTTGTTGTTTGCTGTCATGTTGACGCCGCCTCACTTTGATCTCGGTTTGTTCGGATGCGATTGTTGGCACGGCGAAAGACAAACGTGTACATTTCACTATTAAAATCAACTGCAAATAATGAGTGCTGGGTTTTTATTTGTAAAACAAAATTTTAACCAAAAGAACATAACCTTTTTTTTTTTTTTTTATAAAAATTGGGGGGGGGGGTAGAATTATTAAAAATAAAAAAAATACATATATAAATATCTAATAAGATTAAATAATTAAAATATAATTAATTATAAATAAAAATTAGAATATTACCACACACATTAAACTTAACTATTGTTGGTATTTTTTGAACATTCGTAGTTACTTTGTTTTTAGAAATGTGTAAAACTTGTGCAATTTTTCAGTCTTGAGGTAAAACAAAAATTCGAGAAAGGTAATTTTTTAGGAAAGTAGTAATTTTTGGAGGGAGGAAAGGTGAATCACAGCTTCTTCTTTTTTTTTTTTTGAAAAAATGTTAATTTTGCAAGAATAGTTTTTTTCTGAGATTTTAGAATGCCGTATTGAGTGTCATATAGATGATTTAAAAAAAAAAATCCCCAAACAAGAACAAAATTCAAGCACAAAAGTGACTGAAAAATGGGGAGAAAAAAAAAAGATTTGGGGGGAATTTAGAGGAGAAAAGGTGTGTAATCTTTTAAAAATGTTATGTGTAGAATTTGTGAAATTTTTCAGTCGAGGGAAAACAAAAATGAATGTTAAAAAGTCAGAATCTTACAGGCATATTTTTCCCAGGAAATACTTCATTTGACATTTAATGAGGGAACATATAAATGGCTTAATTCAAACAAAAATATTGGATTATTTAAGACTTCTTTTTTTTTTCCAATAAATACAATTTTTCATTTCGGAAAAACAAACTCTTTTCAACGTGTTCCCATGCATGTACAAAGACGAGAAAATAAACGGCCATCTTGGGGGGGTTAACCACTTCCTGTGGGCGTGTCGTTCTTATCTCAAGCAACTTGTCTCCCACCCCCAACATTTCTCACACATAAAAACATCACACGGTTCCTTCCTATTGGTCGGCTTTGGACCAATCCCAGCGGTCCATTGCTACCTTTTGCCGCGTATGCGTGCGTCTGTCTCCCTTGGCACTGTTGCGGTGGAATCGTCTCCTGACTCCCCAGCAGCAAAAGGAGACGCCGCCAAAAACAAGTGGACAACACTTCTCCTCTACTTCCTCCACTTCCTGCAGGTGAGCAACTACTTCCTGTTTGAGAGGCTTCAAATGTTTCACCAACGCTCGTAGTCAGGCTAAAGAATCTCCTGTATTATTATTATTATGTAGAAGCTTCGAAATTTGCTTGACAGAGAGACAGCAACAGGTGACGTCAATTCAAATGAAAGATGTTCTGTCAAGTCAAAGCAGTCTCCATTACTAAATATGTTGGACTACAATCACCAGTCAGTTCTTCATGTGGTGTGTTTAAAAAAAAAAAAAAAAAAAAAAAAAGTGACAACAATCTGTTGCATGCGTTCTTTACAGGTGACATTTTACAATCAACTGAGTTGAAAGACTTTTAATGGCAAGTAAAGGCTGTGCCCTACGCAAATAAATTAGGGATAAACTAAAGTGGATGAAGTCATTTGTTGGTTTAGTGTCTCTATTTCTTTTGAAGGGTTTTTATTTTTTTTTTGCCATGTGTGACATTCCTTGTCTCACACCGTTGCTTCCGTCAGATTGGCTGAGAGATAAACACAGAACTTGTCTGGGTGGAATGTGTTATGTCCTGTTGGGTTCTGGGTATTTTATTTTTATCAGGAATTTTGACCCCCGTATTCAAGAACAAAAAAATAAAATAACATCATTTTTAGGGAGCTTTGGTTTTGTTTGACTACTTTTGTAAAATAAATAAATAAATAAAGAAAGAAATACATTTTATTGAATATTTGTTTTCTTTTTTTCTGAGTATTTGTTTCTCACAAAACTTGCACATTTGTTTTGAGGGAAAATCTGATAATTATTGTAAGCCGTATTTTTTTCCCCCTATATATATATATATATTTTTTTAAATAAAACAATAAAATAAGCATCATTTTCGATAGTAAATAGTGTGTTTTCTGACAAAAGTAATGCTCTAGTGGCAATGGGAGCGAGCGGACATGTCGCAACACAACTGCAACCTCCAAAGTGTCCCCGTTTGGATTTCAGTCTGAATTCCTTCCTCCGGCGATGCTCAAAAATGAGCGCGTTTTGTGACAAAATCAAACGCAGCGATGACCTCCGATATGATGACTTGTTAATGCAGCACACGTTGGTAATGTAATACTTGAGTATATTTACACAGCAGGTGGAGATGAGCTCGTTTACCTGCCCGAGGAGTAAAAAGCACCTGTGGCTAAAGCTAATCGGTGGCAGGGTTCATTCTCATACGACTTTTTTTTTTTCCTCTCAAAAATATGCAAACAAAAAAAAAGGGAAAAATATCTTTATTGTTGAAATACATTTTTTTTTTTTTAGGGAAAACAGTCATATGAGAGCTATGACAACAACGCACTCGAAACCAACCACAGCAGTTTGAAGCATTATTTATTTTATTTTTTTAACTCCCAGCCCTTTTGATTCCAGTTTTTCGTGTAATATATGTGCACTCACGGCCAACAATGGGGCACTCTAAAGCATCCTCGGCAGCAAAGTATTTGAAGGAGAGATGCATTTTTGGACCTGTTATAGCTATTACTGTATTTGCGTGTTGGTGGTAGTGGTGACATAATTGAAGTTGTTTTGTTTTTATCATTATTAATATTATTATTATTATAATTAAAACTCTTTGACTGCCAAAAACGTTTAATAACGATTAGTAAAATCACGCCGTACGCTGCCATAAACGTGAAATGACGTCATCTACGTTTTTTTTTGTTTTTTTTTTCTGAACGTGTGGCAGTAAAACAGTTAAGGTGGCGTGAAAAGTTTGCGACTCGCTGCTGTCGAGTTGTGAATCCCTCCAAGAATGTCCCTCGTGCTTTGTGACATCTGCTTCGCATCTGCGTTGCATTCAAGACGTTTACGTTGGCTTGGAGCTGCTTCATAGAAATCATGAAAAGAAAGCAACGCACGCACGCACGCACGCACGCGCCGAGGGCAACAAAAGAGGACTTGCTTGTCCTTCTTTTAAGCGCTGACAGCTGCATAGTGTGACTTAGCGGCGCGTTTTGTTTTTGTGTAAACGCGGTGATGCCCAACATGCCTTTTGCGTGTTCAGACACATGCGGCTTCATCTTCTTCTTTGTCGACTCTTCTGCATGTTTTTTCAGCAGCAGCAGCAGCCATGAAAATCGCCTCGTTCAACATCCAGAAGTTTGGGCGAAGTAAAGTATCCGACCCGGAGATCCTTCAGATCCTCGTGCAGGTAACACGTTTTCATATTCATATTCATATGCAGCTGACAGGATTTCAACTTGATTCTACTGATTTGTATTTTATTTTTATTTTTAAATATTGTAATGTGAGAATAAGGGCTACAGAAAATGGATGGCTGGATGGATTCGACTATTAAATATAAAAAGACAACTGATTATTTGAAAAAGTATTTTATTGTTGTATTAAAATATTTCTTTAAAAATGACATCTGATTATTTGAACAAATGTTCTAATTAAACCACTCTTTAAAAAAATTCTAAAGATTTGAAAATACCAGTTTTTGTTTTTCATATTAATTACATATGTAAAAAAAAAAATAATGCAAATGATTATTTAAAATGAAGAATAACTGCATTGTTATTGAAAGTAAAGTAAAAAAATATTTATTACATTTTAAAAATATGACATCTTATTAGATATTTTTATATTTAAGTTGTAAGAAATTATGACTGAAAACAAAAGCATGATATTTTTTAAAAATAAAATGTGAAAATTGCAACATATTTAAATCTTGAAAAATATAAGTAAAAAAAATGTCGTTTATTTATTTTAATTAAAATCTAAAAGAAAATACAACTGACTATCTAGTTACTTGAAAAAAAAGTACAAATATTTTCATTGAATTAAAATGTCAAAATATTCAACAGATTTGGTGAAAAAAAACATATTTAATGAGCATGTTCTTTTTTTTTTTTTTTTTTTAATAAGTGTTTTTAATTAAATCGTTTTTGAATTGTACGGTTTCCTTGAGTGTTTAGAAAGGCACCTATAAATTTATTATTATTATTATTATAATTCTTATTAATACATTAAATTGTTTGTAAGAAAAAATGCAACAAATTACTTGAAGAATAATGTTTTATAATTGTATTTTATTTTTTTTTTTTTGAATCCAAGATTTGAGAATGAAGCAAAAATGTATTTTTCTGAAATGTACATTAAAAAAAAACAAACGACGATATTGTTATTATTATTATTATTATTACTTGCACCCCCAGATTATCCGTCGCTATGACATCATCGTGATCCTGGAGGTGGTTGACGTCAGCGGCCCGTCCGTCAAAACTCTCCTGGATGCGCTCAACGCGTACGTCCGACGTCCGAAATGGCAAAAAACGCACCAAAAAGACGAAATATGAAATGAACGTGCGTGTGCGCGCAGGGTCAAAGTGTCTCCTCACTACACGCTGAAGATCAGCAGCCGGCTGGGCCGATCCCGCTACAAGGAGCAGTTCATGTTCCTCTACAGGTGGCGACGACGACGACGACGATATCGACGACGTCGTCGTCCGGAGAGACGCGATCGTCTCTGAAGGTTTTCTGGTTTGCGGTTCCGCGCAGGGACGACTTGGTGGACCTGGTGGGCTCGTACCAGTTTGACGACCGGATGACGGAGGGCGGCGACGTCTTCGCCAGGGACCCTTACATCCTGAGGTTCCGATGTCACCGCACAGGTGGGAAAAAGTCGGCCGGGCGCGACGAGGCCGGCAGGCGCGTTTTTTGACGTCGTGTGTGTGTGTGTGTGTGTGTGTGCGTGTTTCCGTGATCGTCAAGTGCTGAAGGACCTGGTGATGATCCCCGTCCACACCAAACCGGACGACTCGGAGGTCGAGCTGGACGAGCTCTTTGACGTCTTCCAGCATGTCAAGGACAAGTGGAGGACGGACGTGAGGACGTTTTCAACGTTTTTTTTTGGGAAAATTCAGACATTTTTAATTGGCAACATGAAATTTGGTCGAACTCACAAAAAAAGTCCCCCTAAAGACACATCTAGAAATAAACAGGAAGTCCGCCATTTTGGTCTGAGCTTGACCTTTAGGGTCAAATCACCCATTTCCGAGGTTCCTTTAAAGTGGAAGTCAGCATTAAACACTTCTTGACGTTATGTTATACATGTCTAAAAGTTGGGTTGATTTCCATTTGTGCAGTTTTAGCACCCTCTGGTGGCTAGTTTTTTTTTGTCGTTTAATTTTCACAAGGCATGTTTTGGCCCTTCTTTGTTTCAAATCCACGATAATGGTCAGATGAAGGGCAACGTAATATGCTTGTGAACAGAGTCAATATGTGGAGGAACTCAATTTATTTTATGTATTTTCTTATTTAAATTTATTTAGTGATTAATTAACTCTTTGACCGCCAAAAACGTTTAATAACGATCAGTAAAATCACGACGTATATTGCCATAAACGTAAAATAACGTCAACAATTTTTTTTATCTTTTCTTAGTGCAACGTCTAAGTGCAGCGCTGCCTGGTCAATGGGTTGTGGAATCTAAAACACTCTAAACTATGGCCAGCAGGTGGCAACATTGTATCTCTTTTCGTCAATGATCAAAGCCTCTGTCATGTCAAAGTTTTTCTTTGATAACGTCTGGCAGTAAAAGAGTTAATTTATTAATTTTATTAATAAAAAATTATTATTTTTTTAAATATATATTTATATTTTTATATTTTTCATTTCTGTAATGTACAAAAATACTTTTTTTTTGTATGAGCTCTTTTTTTTTTTTTTTTTTTTTACAATATTGAGACCTTTTGTATCGCCAACTTCACCACAATTTCATGATCATATCATATTGTGACCTTCATATCATGATAATATCGTATATACATGACATTCTGATTAATATTACATAGATTTTTTTCTTTTTTATTTTTCCTTCGGACATGCATAAAAAAAGACGATAATAATAATAATAATGAAAAAAATAAATGAGTTAGATCGCCATAGGTTTCAAACAGGAAATCTGCCATTTGCAAGGGGTCCTTCAAAAGGCCGACTTGTGGAGATTTGATCCCGTTGCCACTAACGTATGCGACTTTGACTTTTCCTCATTTCCCTGCAAACTTCGCCCCCCCCCCCCTCCGCAACAGAACGTGATGATCCTGGGCGACTTCAACGCGGACGGCGCGTACGTGTCGGAGCGCGACATGCGGTCCATTCGCATCCGCAGCGACAAAAACTTCCACTGGCTGATTGCGGACGACGTCGACACCACGGCCAGCGTGTCAAACGCGCATACGTACGACAGGTAGGATGCGGGGGTGGCGGCGGGTCAAATCATTTGACGTGCAAGTCATAAATCTCGAGTCTTAACTCTTTTACTGCCACACGTTGTGGGAAAAAAAAATAAAAAATCCAACCCCTGCACAGTGCCATTTCGCTGATTACATTTCATTGTAATTCCATATACCAGCAGCCCATTGAAAAGATACACAACGCTGCCATCTGCTGGCCATAGTTAGGTGGTGTTTTTGATTCCACAACCCATTGACCGGGCAGCGCTGCATTTAGACGTTGCTCCGTCCATTGACGGAACCCCCCCCCCCCAAAAACAAAAAAACAAAAAAAACGTAGATGACGTCATTTCACGTTTATGGCAACATACATCGTGATTTTACTCATCGTCATTAAACGTTTTTGGCAGTCAAGGAGTTAAAGGCGGGGTCTTCCGTTTTCACTCAGGAAAATGCACTCTATAAATACAGGATGTATACACATGAACTCCTCAATCTACACATCTGGGCTTCTGTTCATGTGTGGTGGTGATTTTTTTTTTTTCCAACATGAATCTTTCAAACGTTTTGTCAAGCAAAGTCCTATAAAACTGGTGACTTAATCCTTTCTCAAGTCAGGTCATGTGACTCGAGTCCCCCAATTCTGGACGGATGTTAGCAGACGCTAACGCGCCAATTTCAAATGTCCTGTTTCCAGGATCGTGGTGTACGGAGACGACATGCTTGGCGCTGTGGTGCCAAACTCCGCCAAACCCTTCAACTTCCAGAAGGCGTTCGGCCTCAGCAACGAGCAGGTGCGTGGTGAAGCAGCATGTGGCTCAACAGCCGAGATTCTTCTGTACTGAATGATATATTAGAAACTCTTGTTTTTTTCCCAGTGCCTAACTGTGAATACTGTTATCACCAAAAAGACCATGAGATTGTGACGCTGATGCATCGTTAGTGAAAAGCAATACATGATCGTTTTTTACATGTTTGTGTCGCAGGCGCTAAAAGTGAGCGACCATTACCCAGTGGAGGTCGAGCTGAGATCTCTCACAGCGCCGCAAGAAAACGAAGGTAACCGCTGCTATTATGTTAGCGCAAGACGTGAGCAGCAGCACCGTGACCTAACGGTTAGCATGTCTGCTTTACAGTTCTCGGGTTCAGGGTTCGAATTTCGGTTGAGGGGTTCGTGCGTGTGAGTTTGTTTTGAGCATGTTCGCCAATTTTCTCCTCCAGCCTTAAAAAATATGCATGTTAAGTGTCATTGAAGACTCCATATTGGAGTTAAGTATGAATGTGTTTGTCTGAACCTGCCCTGCGATTGGCTGGCGACCAGTGCACCGTGTAGCCAATCCGCAGTTCAAACCGACCAATCAATTCATGAGTTGTGTGCATCATTTTCATAGTACTACATGTTTCTGAGGTGCTAGGAATTTTCAAAAAGTATGACTGTGTTAGATAAGTGTGATAAGAGATTATCAGGAGTCTGAGTATAGAGCCTTGTGGAACTCCACAGCGCTTTTTTTTTTTTTTCTCACTGCCTGTAAAAGTCTATGGTTTTACTTTTGAGGCATTTTTGTTGTTGTTGTTGAACTCAAAATTGTACGACTTTTTAGGACGGATCCACTTGTTAGAATAGAAAACGAATGCAATTTGTTCCCCGCTTAACTCTACCGCAGCAGGTCCACATGTGGACAGTGAGCTGCTGGAGCTGAAACGAGGAAACCTGCTGCTGGAGCGCCAGAAACTCAACCTGGAGATCCAAATCCTGCAGCTGAAACTGGCCAAGATGAGGCGAGGAGATGATGATGATGAAGAAGGAGGAGGACTACTGCATCCGCCGCCACGGCGGCAGCCGACTTGTAGCTGCAAAATGCTCTAAGATGGAGGACTGAGAGCAACATACTCGTTTACAATACATTTCAACATTATTTGAGATTTCAACACTATTCTGCTGAAGAGATTTCAACATGAGTCGTTTCCAGCTAAGTACGATAACCTCCAGATTTGATCATTCAAATCTGCAACTCCGCAACCTCGTAAGACCAACATGACCACTTTTACCTCAAGCACCATTTTGTTCTAATCATCTGGCATTGCATGAAATTTTTTTTTACATATTAAACTATATTTCAACAAACACCTAACAGAGTTAGGTGTTTTTAAGGCGATACTTTTACATTATACTGGAGTAAATAATACTGTTATAGACATTTGTGGATTTCTGTAGTCCCTTTTAATGCATATTGCCATGTTTTTTTGTTTGGTTTTTTTGCCAGCTGTATCCGTATCACATAGCTGTCCAATGAAAAACATGCAAGTCCCATTTGATGCCAAAAACCTGCCAACTGTCATAATTCATAAGCATGTCAACTTTCTGGAGATATTCTGCCCCCTGTAGGCGGTTTGCTATCAAAGCATACTGATTTCAATCATATATAGATACATAAACATAACATAGCACAGTAGATGCGATTTCAAAACATTTTATTAGTCTCTTTACAACAAAATGTCATTAAAAAAAAAAAAAACTTTTTGTGATTTTTTTTTTTTCTCTTTTCTTATATTTTAACAACATAATTATTCCTCCAATTTTGCCATTTTGACCAACCTGTTACTTGAAAATAGCTGGTCAGTGTTTATGACAAAAAATATCAGTGTGAAATCTGTGACTACGGTTAACACAACCCGGGAACCGTCACAGAAAAAACAAACAAAAAAAACAACACTAAACACTTAAATCGGAGCAAAACAAACCGGACACGCTGCAGTCACGGTATAAACCCGGCATGGAATCATCCCAGTCGTGAATCATCAGGATGCTTCACTTCTTGCCTGACTTTTTGATGCCGCTGCCACCTGGTGGAGAGAAAATACAGGACAGTGCATGAGAAAACCTTGACAGCACAGTAAGCGCACCCACTATTTGTGGGGATTAGAGGCCAAGCCCGACTACGAGTAGCGAAAAACCATAAATAATTGACGCCACAAGCTAAAAACTCTTCCTATAATTGCCTCTTTTAATCAAGTAAATATACCACAAACTACAATCCCCAAACACTTCAATACCTTGCCCATATTTGGAAATGGTTGCTTAGCAGCCTGCCAGGAAGACGCATGGATGCTTTTCCAGCCGCTTGGTAAGTTGCTGTTCGCACTCTGAAATGACTTCCCCAAACCGGCGATTGGATATTCCGTCTGATGTCACAGCCACACTGCGTTTGAGTTCAAACTTTTTTTTTTTTCTCTCTCTCAATTTTGTTGGCCTACCCTCACAGCTGCTGTTCAACTGTATTTAAAACTGCTTTCTGTTCATATACCTAGAGGTCCTTTTCCAGAAGCTTTGGCCTTCATGGCGTCCAAGGCCTTCTGATCCTCCTTCTGCTTCTGCTTGAAGGCAACTTCCTCCTGCACACACACATTTAGCACACTTCAATATAGGCCTACTGGAATGGGAATTTATTTTTAAGATTATGCACCAAACACTGCATTTGCTAAATAACAAAATGCAATGTAATATAACACGTTTTGGGAAACTTACCTCATCCAAGTCCTTGTTCTGTTTTTTGGGAGCCTTGAGTGGTTTCTTTTTGCCTCCTGGCAAGTGACATGAAATGCGTTATTGTCAACTGAGAACACAAGTGACTGCCAGGTATGAACAGAACTTCAATAAATACATTTGATTATTTAACATGTGCAATTAAAAATGCATTGTCGTCATTTGGAGAAATGTTTGTTTTAGTATTATGCCTACTCGTGCAGCTGTCGTTAGCAAGAGCTAAACTAGCTAATCCACACATCCAATCACGTTAACAGTGAATTTTAATGTTATATTAATAAGAATATATGATGAAACGATATAAAACGGCGTCTCACCTTCCCTGCCGGACATCTTTGAGCGTGAATAAGAGCAAATGTAGGAAAAAGGTGACGTGTTTTGATGATAATGTGCTGCCTCCAATCGAGTAGCGAAGATGTCGCGCCGTAAGGACCCCACCAAACTTTGAACCCGGAAATAGAATCACCATCATATGCCTGATTAAAACTCACATGCTATCGTCAAGCTAGCTTTCTCATTTCGCATTAGAATGACGACTTTGGGACACTGGAAAATATCGTCCCAGTGACATGTTTGCATCGGAAACGCACAAGAATACCGGTATGTGTTTTCTTTATTATATATATATCTTGTAACAGAGCAATACAGAGACGTGATGCTAAATGCTAGCTTGCTACCATTGGAAATGGGTAGAGGACATTAGCAGCGGCTAGTCGGCTAATCAAAAAGGAGGGACAGATGGAATATTATTTCTCGTTACACATTACAGTCACATAAGTACAAGGAAACGAGATGTAGAACGTTAAAAGTGAATAAAATAGCTGGGTACTTTGACTTTTTTTTTTTTTTTTTTACTTTACAGTTACAGTGAATACTGTCAAATAATGACATAAATTCAATATTAATAAACCAGTATCATACAGGTCGCGAAAGTAGGAAGACCAAAAATATTTTTTTTTAGCATGGGAAAGAAGAAGCAAGGTGCAAAAAGTGGTAGGCAGAAAAAATGATTCAAGCAAAGGAAGAAAGGATCTAAGGTTACATGAATAAAAATCTACTCTCAGGTATGGATGGAAAGAGAAGATGTCAGAAAAAAAACTAAAAAAAAAAAAGTTGATAAGTCTATTAGGATGCTAAAATGGTTGCCTGAATCTAACCAATCTCTTCCGGTGGTTATCTCTATAGCTGGGGACAAATTGCAGCTCCAATTCTTTCCATATTGCACTTCTCAATGAGGTATGTTCCCATTAAAACTACACTAAAATAGACTACATTACAACCAATACATTGATGCGCACTGTGTGAACGCTGATCATAAACGTGCCAGGTACCGAGTTCATGGCTCGGGCTGTTGGTCCCGCCTCTTCCTGCTCGGACCCCTGCCGGTCCGGGCGCGCGTGGTCCGGACCTACTGCACCCATCACCAACCCGGTGGTCCAGTCCCGTCCGGTCCTGATGGCGTGAAGGAGAGAGCGCTGTCTGCCTTACAGGTGAGACGGCAAAAAAAATAATGGAAAAACAATGGTCACTTCGATTATTCACTTGGTCCTTTTATTGTGAGCTTAAATTAGAGTTACACATGAAATACAGAAACACTAATAATTCAATTTCATAAAACCACATTAAAGCCACTTGACTTTTACTTTCTTTATTTGTTCCCGTCCAGCATGCTGGTCGGTTGGGGCAGCAGTGGGGCCAGAAGTCTGCTCAGGTGGCCGCCGCCACGATGAACAGCTGGTGGGAGAAGTACGAAGAGTTTGTCGGCCTCAACGAGGTCCGCCAAGCGCAGACCAAAGTCACAGAGGTCAGAACCAAAAACCCCAGACTGGACTCAAATTCAAAATAAAAGCCAAAAAGCGAGCCGATGACAACGTTGATCCGTTCCGGGTGACGTTGCAGGCGGAGGCGGCGTTCATGGCGTCAAGGGGTGTGGTCGGCGAGGCCCACGGCAGCCTGGAGGCGGTGCAGGGTCGGCTGAAGGAGGCGCGGGCGCGCCTGGAGCGCGTGTCCCGCGAGGAGGCCGCCTACCTGGAGCTGGCCACGCTGGAGCATCGGCTGCTGCTGGACGAGCGGCGCCTGCGCGCGGCTCACGGCCACGCCGAGGCGGCCGAGCGCGAGCGCTTCGCCGCCTTCTCGGCCGCCGTGCGCGAGAGTCACGAGAAGGAGCGCACGCGGGCCGAGCGCACCAAGAACTGGTCGCTCGTCGGGTCGGTGCTGGGGGCGCTCATCGGCGTCATGGGCTCAACGTACATCAACCGCGTGCGCCTGCAGGTGAGGATGCGTTCGCTTGGCTGTTTTTTTTTTTTTTTTATCTCAAGTGGCTTCACCAAAATGTATTAAATAAAATTCAGATTAGTACAATTGGTATATTCATTGTGAATATTAAAATAAAACTATTTAGAAAATCAACCATTTTAAATATACATGAAAAAAAGCTATCCCAGTAAATGGTTCATTTATTTATTTTTTTAATAAACAATAGAATAAAATGTGAGTTAAATTAAAACTAGACAATTTTACATATGTGTTTAACATTTTTTTAAAATATTTTTTTAACAAAAATATTAGTAAAGAGTTTTACATATTAAACTTGTTTTATGTATTTTAGTAAATGACTATTTGTTGTAAATAATCAAATAAAAAAAAAGATAAAATCAAACAATTTTTAAAAATTAATTTTATAATGGGTAATCTTTTCAAAACAATCACATCATCAAATTGTTTATTAAATGTATTTAAGTTAAGTAACATTTAATTAACATTTAAATTATTTAAATTTATTTAATTAAGTTATATAACAATTTAATTATTATTTTTTATTTATTGTGATTCATGTTTTGAAATACTGCAGCCCAATAAACATTATTAGTTATTGACAAACAAAATTTTACACATATTGTACATGGAACATTTTGAAATTAGTTTAATTAAAAATATGACTAATTATAATGTAATTATAAACAAAAATAAAATCTTATTATTTAGACTTAAATAATGTACCGGTATTCATTATAATTTAACAAATATTTAATATAAAAATATAAAAATTATTATTCATGCAATTTATTTAAAACAAAATGACATTTGTTATAATTAATTGAAAAAAACATTTGATGATTTTAAGTTGTATTTGTAATATAAAATTATATGCCATAAAAATCTGAAAAATATTTATATAAAGTGTACATTGTGTTTTTATTTTTTATTATTTTCTTAATTTTTGCATTGACATTTTAACATTTTTTTTTTTTTAACTTCAATTATATGAATTGTCTTGTTTAAAAAAAAATAAAAAGAACTTTCCTAAAAACTCTTGGTGCACGTGTGTGCGTGTGTCAATTTGTAGGAGCTGAAGAGTCTGTTGCTGGAGGCCCAGAAGGGTCCGGAAAGCCTTCAGGAAGCCCTCCGAATCCAAGCCGGGAACCATCGCTCGCAGCAGGACCAGCTGGGGGCGCTCATCGACAGCCTCAGGGTCTCCCTGCGGGGGGCCGCCGTCCCCGTCCCCGAGGGGGGCGGTCCTCCACCGGCCGACCGCTCGCCGCTCCTGGAGTCGCTTTTGCCCCAAGTGTCGGAACTGCGGCAAAGCCTCGGCGGGCTGCGCGGCGAGCTGTCCCACGTGAGGAAGCTTCTGGAAAGCGGCTCCCGCCGGGGGTCCGAGTGGACGCCGGGCTCCGCCGAGGAAACTCAGAGGACGCTGGGCGAGCGGATCGGTCGCAGCACGCTGTACAACGCCGCCTTCGCGTACACGGCCGCCGTACTCGCGGTCACGGCCGTGTACGTGCTGCTCAGAGGAGGAGCTTAAAGGCGGTCACCATGGTAACACCCACTGCTTCTCACTCTACAGTAAAATAATGATAGAAAAAGTGCTGGGGGGGGTCACATGATTTGTCTCGAGACAGGCTTTCCTCTGCCATTTTAGGACTTGAAATTAAATATTTGACTTCAACTTCAAGTAAATGACTTCAATCGTGCCTGTTTACATTAAAAAAATAAATAAAATCATTTTCAAGAGACATTATTAAAAAAGAAAAAAGTGTACATTCTTGGGGAGAATTCTAAAAAAACAACAAAAGAACGACATCCTGCTTGAGAAATAAGTTGGAAAAAATAAAGTCAAATTTGGGCTTTTTTTCCCTTGAAAAATACATTTGTCCTGGAAAAAAAACTTTTTTTCTTGAATATTACAAGTTTTTTTCCCCTAGACATTACTCTCTTTTTTTTTTTAAATAAAAAATCCAAGGAAATTTAGCTTTAAAACAGTTCTAAAAACGAGAAACAAATTATTATAAGAAAAAAAAATACTTTTTTTTCAAAATTACGTTTTTGAAAAGCACTTGAGGGGAAAAAAGAAAATCAAAACCATCTTTTCTTTTTCAAGAAAGTGTGACTTCTAGGAGAAAGACAAAAAATTAGTAAAATTCAAGTTGGCATTTATTGAATTTTGGAGTTAAAATTAAGTTTTCAAGAAAGTCAATTTTCTTTTCAAGTGAACTGTTGAGAGAAAAAAAGTTGGGGACAAACTCTCAAAAAAAAAAGAAGATGACTAATGTGAAGTAGTGCAAATTGGCTAATGTCCGATAATAACTCGGAACTTGCTTGAGGGGGAGGAGGAGGAAAAAAAAAAAAAAAGACTTGCTACTGACGAAACGATGACTTGTTCACAAGTGACTTCCCACCACTTGTGCCGAGAATGTTGCCTCCACTGGGACCAATCACAGACTGTTTTTCTTGTTTGTGAACAGCAGAGGGCACCAAAGACTTTGATGAAGCTTGTCAACGCTGTCGAGGTAACACTTTTTATGTCAACAAAACTACAAATGATTAAAAAGAATGTCCGTTAAAAATGGCTTTGAACATTATTCAGTTTTAGCTTTTCATATATTAACCGTTTACTGTACTATATACGAGTAAATGACTACATTTCTGTGTCTTATTGGGAATTAAACTCGCTTTTTTGCCGTTTTTTTTTTTTTAAATATTTATTTATTTATTTTAAGTTAGTCGGTCGCTATTGTCCGCCATTTGTCTTTTAAGGGGACACATTTCCACAGCGCCAGCACCACATATTTGAAGGTGAGTAAGTGTTTAATGTTTTTCAAGTGTTAATATTCTTATTCTTGCAACTGGTTTCACACTTAAAAGGCCTTTTGTGTTTTGTTTTGTTTTGACAATTTAAAACACTTCCCATGTGTTTTGATAAACATGCATGTGGCATATTTTTGTCAAAATACACCAAGGATCAGCAATTCTTGTAGACGTGTTTCGACGGCATATTTCATACGATAAATTGACCAGTTTTAGGGGCAGCGCTTTCACGATTCATCGTTGACATGGTTAAGTCTCCTTTCCTAGTCATGTACAGAGATTACATTAGCCAATTTTCCATTGTTACAATATGTAATGGTTCACTCACACATTGTTTTTTGTTTTTTTTACAGAATAAATTTGTTTAGTTTAATTTCATAATGGATGGAAAGACAACTTTTTGTATATAGCATGTTACAAAGTAAAAAAAAACATTTCCTGTTCACTTCACTGCGATTGGCTGGCAACCATTTCAGGGTGTACCCCGCCAGCTGCCCATTTCCAGCTGAGATAGGCTCCAGCACCCCCCTTGTGAGAGGAGCAAGCGGTTCAGAAAATGGATGGATGGAATGACGTTCACTTCAAGTTCAACTGTGAAAGTGAATTGAAAGCTCATTAGCTGTGCTGCCTTCAGGTACGTTTGAACTGGCCGGCGCTATCGTATTTCCGTATGTGTGCGCGTACGTGCGCTGGTAAATCCTCCGCAGCAGCTGCCGAGGCTTTTCTTAGCACAATCGTCGTCATTCCCAGCTCGATCTCACACCGACCGTCAGACGGACAAATATATATTTATATACACCAGGAGATTCACATTCGCATTTATTGGCCAGCTAGAAATTTGCTCTGCGAAATACGATCTTTGTGTTAATTGATGCTTTTCAAACGAGGAGGTTCAAGTGGGCTGAATACGCACACTTGTGGAACACCGGACATAATTGTTTTTACGTGTATGTTAATCTTGTAGCTGCTTACGCAAAGCCTCGTTTCCTTAAATAGTTTTAGATGGACGTTAATTTGCGTACGCTACGGTTTTATTTTCATAGTTTTAGCATTCATTTTGTAAATTCTGCTTCTGTTTCCTGTGGGTGTTAATAAACGCAAATCAACGCCCCCACTCCTGTTTACAGGTGATGATGTCATCAGGATGCATTGTCAGTCGGATGAATGACAACCGAAGCAGGAAGGAAGTTTTTGGAGGAGGTAAAGTACATCACGTGGTCACATGACCATGCAATTCAGGTCACTGTGCATGAACAAAAAAACAAAACAAAACACAATAGTCACGCGGTGTAGATAAAAAGCTCTACGACTTTGTTTACGACTCCTATAATTCCATGAAGGCCGCGTGTTTTTTTATGACCGCGCTAATTCCTTTAATGGCTCCCAGTGGTGACATATTGTTCCTGTGGAAAAGTTTCTCCTCCAGGTTTAAGGAAAAAGCCAACATGTGGATAAAGCACATATAGCCAAATGATGTATTGATATTAGGATTGTCAGGCGATTTAAATTTTTTAGCGTAATTAATCACATAACCTCAACAGTTAATTCATGATTAATCACAAATTGTGTGTCTGTTCTAAATGTACAATAAAATATGTTTTTAACAAAAACGTGAAAAAAAGTTAAACTAATAAAAATATGGCTGCATCTTTTAGTCCTTGATGCAGTAATTTCATAATTCATAAAATTTAGTTAAAATAAAAAATATGCACTATACTGTAAAAAAAACAAAACAAGTGTGATATTGATTTGTGTTGAGGTCATTTTTCTGCCACTAGATGGCATAATTGCATTCGTAATATGTTGGGGACAGCTCAGTTATGGAGGTAAATATGGTGCAAAAGTAACTAGTAGAAAATTGTACCTGGAGAAAAAAAAATATGAATTTGTATCTGTAAAAGTCGGGATTTGTAACTGTAAAAAAAAAAAAAAAAAATGTGTGGTGTGCCTGTAAAACAAAAATGTAAGTGTAAATAATGTGTACGTGCAAAAAAAAACAAAAAAGTATTCCAGGCTAGCGCAGGGTTTACAAGGCGATAGTTTTGCATGCCATGAG
Organism: Festucalex cinctus; assembly: GCF_051991245.1. Classification (NCBI taxonomy): domain Eukaryota; kingdom Metazoa; phylum Chordata; class Actinopteri; order Syngnathiformes; family Syngnathidae; genus Festucalex; species Festucalex cinctus. Next base: position 29,192,747 of record NC_135418.1, on the reverse strand, counting down.
AAAGCATTCATTTTTCCAGGTGGTCGTAGATATATTTGATTGACAGTTGATAGTTGAGTAGGGCGTGGTTTCAGCACATTCAACAGACACGCCCACAGTGATAAGCGAGGGAGGAGCAACTTTATTTGTCACAGTTTGGAACCCCCATATTTGGTGATTAAAAAGAAGAGTATCACAGAATTCAGGCAAGGTGTGAAATTTACAACACATTTTTATTTCTTAAAAAAATATATATATATATATAAAAGCAGCTCACCGTATGATGCCATCTGTTGGACTTTTTTTTTTTTTTTTTTTTAATGCAAACAGATGACACAACTGGCAAATGAATATATTCAAGTGGGAACCACATCTTTTGAAAGACAGACAATAAAAAGTCTGGAAAAGGGAAGGAAAATGAGCTGCAATGCATTTCAAGGTCAACGAGTTCAACTGAGTAAGGGATTTGTGCGTTTGTCCATCTTTGCTGACATAGCGTCATCAGATTAAAGATGTATGTCTAGACGCGTCCGTGTGAGTGTGTGAACGGAGCTATAGAAATTTTTTTTTTTGGGGGGGGGTCATATTTTGTTTGGAGCGCCATCACCCCCAATGACGTCACATTGGTTCTGCATTAGAATGAAAGTTTACACAGTTGTGTCTGCTTAACTTGTCCACGTCAACTTGAATCATCGCCGAAAGATTTTGTCGCGCTGCCAACTGTCCACTTTCACAGGACGAACATGCGGGCACATAGACGGGGTCGGATACTGGATAGTGGATTCACATTAGGGATGTTCGTTGACACGTTTTTGTTGTTGTTGTTTTTTAAGACTGATACTTGTACAAGTATTCACACTTTGGACAGTTATGATACAGAGTACCTGTAGTACTTTTGATATATAAAATGCTAAACAAGAAATACACATTAAGTGCAAGAAGTCATTTGGAACTTTTTGTGGTTTAAAAAAAAAAAAAAAAAAAGATTAGGCCTTACTCATGTTGTAGTCTATTGCCGTATAAGTATGGAGGACGAAAACTGCCAAAATTATAGATAAATAAAAACGGATATAAAAATATAATTAAATACAAAAAAGAAATAGAAATAAAAACAATATTGTTTTTTTTTATTTCCATGTATATTTATTATTTGATTTAATTCTTGAATTATATTTATTATATCCATTTATTTATTTATAAGCAGATATAAAAATATAATTCAATACGAAAAATAAATAGAAATAAAAGCAACTATATTGTTGTTTTTATTTCCATTTATATTTATTATTTAATTTAATTTTTGAATTAGATTTTTTACATCCGTTTTTATTTATTTATTTCAATAATAAATACGAATATAATTCAATACAAAATAGAAATAAAAACAATATTGTTGTTTTTATTTCCATTTATATTTTATTTCATTTTTTAACTATTTTTTTATATCCGTTTTTATTTATTTATTTCAATCATACATAAAAATATAATTCAATACAAAATAGAAATAGAATAAAAACAATATTGTTGTTTTTATTTCCATTTATATTTTTTTAATTCAATTTTGTAATTCTATTTTTTATATCCATTTTTATTTATTTACTTTTCATTTTGGCAGTTTTGGTCCTCCATATACAAGTACAACAAGAAGTCTGCTATCTAGTGGTGAATGGTGATATTACAACTTAAAACTACAGTTGATCCCTGAAGCAATTCGGCATCCGCGGACTTCCACATTGGAATTGGTCGTGGATTACTCGCAGGCTATTAAAGTCGTATCATCCGAGATGTAAGATGAAGCGTCCGGAGGGAGCGCATTTATTTTGTAACTTTACAGTACGTTGCGGTAAAGTCTGTTTTTTGTTTTTTTTTCACTGTGGAGTCGTGTCCTCGGAAGAGCGCCGCTCTCAGATTTCACGCTGCATATTTCACGCTCGCATGTCAAAGACATCTGGAGGAGGAAGAGACCACGGGCCGGCGTCCAATCGTTCCGAGGAGGAAAAGTCGCCGAGTGGAACATGACACATGAAACATTCCTTCTGCTGATGTTTCGGACAAAAGGTTTTCGACTTGAAAGCGGCGTCGCTGAGCAACACTGTTGACGCCACTTGTTTGGAGCGTGTCAAGACTGATGGCAGGTGCGGGGCCCAAGCGTCCTGTCGTTACCTCTGACCCGCAAGAATTTCCAAACAAGCCCCGTCTTTCTCTACTTCCATTCGTCACCTCACTTCATTGGAACTTTCAAACAATTACGTAACATATGGGAGCAGCCTCAATCTCATTCATATCAGTGTATACGGCACCTTAAATTCAGCCCCCAAAGTCAGTTTGGCTCAGCAACATGACATTTGGTAGGCGTGTCTATCATGAGTAGAAAAGTTTGAAGAACTTAATACAAACGGGAAGGGAACCATTTTGAAGTTTGAAGCGGCCTTTTTTGGCTCAGTTTGGTCATTTCTAGCAATCTGTGAAAGATGAGCTCATCCAAGTGATTATCCATCCATCCATCCATCCATCCATCCATCCATTTTCTGAGCAATTTTATTTCTTTTAATTCAGCCCAGGAAGTTTTGTTTGGTGTGTCTATCCTGAGTAGACTGATTTAGGTTGCCATATTATACTTGATACACATGTAACATGAACATAGTTTTTCATATCGGTCTCAAGATTATATTGGAAATTGTCCTTTTCTTGTAAATATGACGGGCATATCTTTCATTTACAAGTTGTAAATTATGTGGATATCAACCTAATTGGGTTGCAATGTAAATTGTGTTGGTGGTGGGTTGTTGGACCCCATTTTATAAGCTTTGAGTTTTAGATGGAGTCCATTTTTCACAGTGAAATGATTGTTTATCAATAGTTTTTGTCTGTATTTGAACGCACTGTGGAAATAAACTAATAAATAAACAAGTGTTAATTTGACCAATTCGTAGGGTTTATCATTGAGGTTAACCTTGCTCTCGCAAGATGAATTCTCGCGGTATTTGTGAGTTGACAAACCCCGGAGAATACATTTTGTACCGCTCCCGCAGATAACCGCCGTTCCGAACCAATCACAGAGCGGCATTGTGTTTGGGGGCGGATATGCAACTGTGATGAAACCAGGAAGCCAGCGCCGACGCCGGGGCGAACAAACAAACCCAACATGGACGAATGGACGCTGCAATTAATTCTCTTCTCGCAGAATGACTCAGCGTTTCCTTGTTGAACAGCGAGAGGCGACTTCGTGCATTTCTAGCTGGTAAGATGTTCGTGCTTTTCTCCCCTTCGACAAGAACACAGACGAAATTTTCACTCATGGCCGTGATTGGTTAAAACAAACGTGTAGGTGACACATCGTCCAATCAGCTCGAATTATTGCACAGAATGTCACGTCTTTTCTACGATCAAATTACTGTGGAGAGGTACCAGGTGGATATTACATATGGATATGTAATATCCATCTGGCTATTGCCAGGTTACATTGAGGTAACTATCATTAAAATTTTCTGAAAATTTATTCCCCAAAACCAGTTCTACGTTACAATATGAAATTTGGTAGCCATTTCTGTCATGAGTTGACCCACAAAAAAAAGTTTTAATGACCTATGTGCCGTAAAATGAACAGGAAGTCGGCCATTTTGTTTGCGAGATTTAAGGCTGCATTTTTAAAAAAAACAGCTCTTAAAGCCAGTTTGACTCAGCAATATGAAAAATTATGAAGAAGCGCAAAAATTCTCAAGGACGAATGGCTGAAAAGACACAGGAAGTCCGCCATTTTGGTTTGAAACTGCCATTGAAGAATCCAAGAGATCAAATTTGAAGCACATGTATAGATGAACAGGCATGAAAACCTTTTAACTTACTGTATGTATGTACAGTAACTACCGTATCTAATTTCCATCCAGGCTTTTCCTAACTTACATATGCAGCCAAGACTTGCGTAACTTATAATTTGCTATGTAACTGTAATTATCTTTTTCCATGGCTAACTTTTGAGCCATCCAGTTGCTTTTTCTCCTCTGTTACCATCATTGAAATCATTATATCGTATCTTGCTTTATCTTCTTAATTAAAACTTTATGGCAAAGTTCAAGTTTTTTTTTTTTTTATTATAACTAAATCCTCTACAACTACTTTAAGTCAGCTAGAGATTACAAACAAACCTGTAACAGTATAAAAAAGAAAGGGGGGAAAAAAAAAAGAGTGTTGGCAATGGAAGAATCCAAGATGATGACTCCTTAATTATTAACCGCAAACTATCAGCAGGATTCTCGCAAAAGTGACAGTAAAAAAAAATTGCGACACATCACGTGGATTGACCGAGCAAATGTCGGAGGGGGGGTGGCAAAAGGACAAACAGGAAGTGAAGAAAAACAGTGAAATACTGTAAGACGTTGTTGTTAACCCAAATGAGTGGCAGCAGTAAACAATGACATCATCATTTCCAGCCAGTCACAACGATTCTTATATAAGGAGATTATTTATGTAATATCTTAATCCGCATTGTTGGAGGGAGCGGCATTGGACTGGGGAGGCATTTAATGGGCGAGGGGTCGACTTTTATACGGTTGAACTTAACGGATAAGAATCTTTTTAGTACCTACCAAGTGTGACAACTACCAAGAAATAATGGTGACAGACATTCTTGGGTCATTTTTGGGTCATTTTTGGCCATTTCCGGGGTGGCATTTAACTGAGAGATTTCTTTTTTTTATTGTATTTATTTATTTATCTATCTATTTACTTAAGTATTTATTTATTTATCGCAAATAATTCAGCCATTTTTGTTTCAAGGTGGTAATTGTTTGGCGAAACAAACAGACAGACTTGCCAAGGCTTCTTTTTGGGCTTCATTGTTGATGCTAACAGCTAACTAATCAAATCAGAGATCAAGATCCAAATCAAAGGGTTTTTTTTGTTTCCAAAAAGTAGGTCAATGCTAGCTATAGCAGAGTAGGCCTACTATAAAACCATTAAAACATAACACACTTTGGACACGTTTTTTTTCATTTTTATTTTTTTATGACGAATGACAATTTAATGGCTAGCCAGCTAAGCTAACGTAAATAGCGCCGTATTCTGGGACATGAACTTGCCCCATCGCAAACAAAGCAACGCGAATAGCCTACATGCCGATACGATACGGAGTGTCATAATATTTGCAATGACTGCCTATGTTTTGACATATGGAAAAGTAAATAAATCTACCGGAGCACACATGATGGCGACGAGAAACATTCACGAGTTTGACGTGTTTGTGGGTGTGTCAATGCTGATGGCCAACTCACGATCAGTACATTCTGTTCTGCAGCTTTTACAATGATAATCATTATCATCATCATCATCATCATCATCATCATCATCATCTGATGTACGGCTGTGTTTACGGTCCAGACATCGGCATTCCATTAAGTTGGTCTTGATCGCCACATGATGGGCGCTGACATTTAAACTATTGGCAATGATTTGAGGTAAATATATTTGCTTGTTGTCTTAAAGTGAATTATTAGGGCTACCCAACAAAAACACCCTCCTCAAACTGAAAGACTGAAATGTGATACTCAAAAATAAGAGAAATATTTGATAAATAGTCTAAAATGTCGAAATGTGACTTTCTATGTGTAAACAGTATTTGTGGTTTCAATAGTTTAGAAATGTATATGCTTATTGCCATTTACAAAAAAATATATTTTTTGGGGTTTAAAAAGATAAAATAATTTTGTGGGGCGCCGACATACAGTATTATGAAAGACCAAAATAATAAATGAATGAATGAATAAAAGTCAAAATAAAAATATAATTCAAATTATAACACAAAGTTATATAAATGTAATAACAGCTAAGAATATTTACATAAATCTAGAAATAAAAGTATAGATGAATACAATGTAAAATAGATTTTAAAATAAATACAAATTCAATTAAATATCAATCAAATAACGCTCTGCTGTCATATATATTTATGTCATGCTGCAGACAATGTCAGCATGAAATGCGTAAGGACGAGTTTATCAAATGAGGGGGTGGGCTTTGTTCTTTTTGTACACATTTATATCATTTTTAAAAAAATTATTTTTGAATTATGCAGTATATTTTTTAATCCGTTTTTAATTTCACACTCATTCATTCATTCATTCATTATTTTGGCAGTTTTGCTCCTCCATACAGTATATGTTCACATGGTGGGGGTGGGGGTCGGGGGATATTTATTTATTTATTTTTCTGTCTCTGTGCACCCGGTACCAAATGGCTAGTCCGCGCACCGGTGTTTGGGCACCACTGCTCTCCCTTTACTAGTGGACGCTCAGCTTTTAAGTGCGATCTTCGTTCACCATGGCAACGGGTGTGGGGCGGAGCGCGGCCTTCAGCTCGACGCTGATTGGCCAGCGGCACGACCGCTCATGGTGCTATATAATGTGTGAATGTGCGGCGGCGAGCGGCCACCTTCACGCCGCTCGTCCAACCTCCAAGAAAGCCCAGGAACGAGACGGCAGACGAGCGACTCACCAGGTGGGAAGGCAAGAAGACGAACAGCGTTGCTTCTTTGTGGTGGAATAAGTAGAAGAAAGCGCGTGACCGATAAAATACCGGTGAGTGATTATCGCTTATATGATGGCTGGCTTGGGTTTTGTAGAGGGCGCATGCGCAAGAAACCCACACAATGGAGTTTCTAGCTTGGGTGATTTTGCGCATGCGTGAGTGAGCGGTTAGTGTTTTTTTTTTTTTTTCCTCCCTATCTACCCCACTAACACACTTTATTGCATATTACATTGGATTTATGTTTTTAATAATACGTGTAAATTACCTTGCATAGTATCATACGTACGTGTGCCAATTTCAACGAGGAAATAAAAATAATAACCGGTGAAAGCGTTGGCTTGTAGTGTATATGATGTCATGATTATTACGTAACTTGGGTCGCGATGCCACTGAACTGAATATGCCCGATGTGCGTGAATCAGCAGATGAGCTTTGGTTCTTGTGTGCACTCTGACCTTCATTTGACTTAAAATGATAATAATTAGTAAGTCAAACCATCACATTAAATCTATGCTGGAAAATTACAATCGTTTAATTGGCACAAGTGTCATTTTCTGCTACTGTACAAGCGTGTCAAGGCCATAACAATCAGTTTTTATTTAGTTAGTTAGTTGGCGTGTCAGTCATTTAGTTGGTTACTTAGTAAGTTGATTAGTCATTTACTTCAGTCCCTTTAAGTGCTTCAATCAACCAGTCTGTCAGTATCTGTAGTTGATTAGTTAGTTAGTTATTTAGTTAATTATTTACATAGGTATAGTTTTAATCCATATTAGTCAATCAGTCTAGGTAGTTAGCAGGGCTCTGTGTCGGGGCACCTGAAGTTCACTAACACTTGGTTGACCGATCCAGTATAGATTGATTTCATAAAAGAATATGGTGAAATCAGCATGTTCTTGTTTGTATGTTTTTATATTCAATATTTTGATCCAATGAAACCGATCAATCATCTTTTTACCGTGCTGCATAGATTTATTTAAAAAAAATTTTTTTTTACCGATCTTGTTAAATTTTTGCATAAGAGTGTGAACAAGACGTAATTCGTAGGGCTTTTTAAAGTCTTAAATAATTGCTAAATATGAAAATAATAATTGAAACTAATCGTATCTGGCAGGGCCACCACTCAAAAAGGTTTAAAGTAGGACGCTTGTTAGTCAGCCGGTGAGCTCTTACTCAGTCGGTCGGATAGTGGTCAAGTTTGCTGGTCCATTACAGTCATTTGGTTTTTCGTTAGTCAGTCAGTAGGTCTGTTATTCAATGAGCTTATCAAACACTTACATGGTCCATTAGTTGGTCAACTATTTAGTCACCTAGTCGGTCAGTTAGTAAGTCGATTATTGACTCAGTAAGTTTGCCACTTATTTATCTAGCCAGTTTACTCAGTAAGTCCATTCATCAGCAAGTCAGTCGGTCGGTTCATTTTTAAAGGCAACTAATTTGCATAATTTTGAATTACAAATGCAAGTGCTATGGAGGATAGCGTAAGTCCAAGCAGTTTCATAATCCTTTCTCATTTAAGTCTTGATGTCTCTTGTGGAAAGACAACAGACCAAAATTGCCCTTGAGGGGAAAGCAAGGCGCAAAAAAAAAAAAAAAAGTCAACATCAGTTCCAAGAAAACACGTTCAGTTGCAAAGAAGCCCCAAGGACAAATTGCCATCACGGGAATGATAGAAATGTACGGCGGCAATAAGGAAGTGATGCTTCAGTGGTTTGGCTTCAGAACTTATTTGCATAGCAAAGATTTACCAGAAGGAAAAAAACAAACTTCTGGATAGGTCAGATAGCGTCATCGCCGGTGCCATGACAGTACAGATGTAACGATAAGGGCAGTATCGTGATATTGTGATATTAAAACTGCCACAATATCGTCGTCGTCATGTTCACGATATTTAAAAGGAACGCATCTGTTAAAAAAAACGTCAGGTTGATTTCAATTTGTGCAGTTCTAGCGCCCTCTTGTGGCTAATATTTTAGTGCAGTTTAATTTTCACAAGGCACGTTTTGGCCCTTCAATGTTTAAAATCTATGCTATTTTCACATTAAGGGGAACGTAATATGCCTGTGAACCGAGTCAATATGTGGAGGAACTCATTATATGGAATTTGGCTGATTTTGTAAGGCCCACAAAATGTGTTTTGCTATATAAAACATGGAACCTACCAAAAGAAAGATTAGACTCTTCTTTTATAAAAAAAAAAAAAAAAAAAAGTATATTTGTATCTGTTACCGTTTTGCAGCAACTAGCGTTAGAATATAGCAAATTTTCACCATTATTCACAAACCCGTTGAAAACACTGGGAAAAAGAGCTTGTTTTAACATGGCCCAGGTTGATCTCTTATACTCTGCTGCCACCTGTTGGCCTTTTCTTTTTTTTTTGTCATAACTCTACCATTGCTTTAAGCGACCTCTTCAGGTCAGAAGATGCATCAAAGCCTTCTATGTTCTCTAGCATAGAAAACAAAAACATAAAAACGTATAAATACGTTTTTGGTAGGGACGGAAAAAGTATTTTTAAAAACGTGTTTATACGTTTTTGGGTTTGAATGAGTTAATAAGTAAGCACCTCAATATTAGAGATTGTAGGTGATTGCTGTTATGTACAAAAGCATCATGTTTTGCTTTTTTTGGTATGAGCTTTTTTTTTTTTTTTTACAATATTGTGACCTTTTTTAAATATCGCCAACCTCCCCACAATATCGTGATAATTCTCATATCGTCACCGCGATATCGTCTGGTGACGTTTGGATATCGCTACATCCCTTCATGGCAGACAAATCGCCTGACGCGTTCGCGGAGGAAGTCATCTGCGTTTGTTTGTATACAAAAGCGCCCGCCGCCGCCGCCAGCTGCTTTTATGACCTCAATTGGCAGATCATTCCAATCTGGTTCTCCATCCGGCCTGGCTGGCGCGTCTGCGTGGCGGGCGGCCAAACCAAACGGCACGAGTTGAGCTCGTTAATTCCTTATTAGCGCACGCTATTCGATTGCGGTTTGCCGAACAAGTCGTGGCAACGAAGCTGAGTCATGCCTGGGAGAGCTCACAAAGTGAAAGCGCTTTTGTCAAAGGTGACTTCGCTGTTCTCCAAATGGGGTCAGCTAGCTTGTCAAAGCGTGTTATCACTGTCATCGTTTATCAAAGAGGAAGGAAATGCCAAACTGCTGGCGTGATGATCCGTTATCCGTCAGGCTGCCAAGTCGGAGAGGTCAGATATGGAAAAAGTTATCTTCGCAATGACGAATCAAACGTCTTCCTGAACAATTTAAAAAAAAAAAAAAAAAAGGAAGGCAGACATTTTCAATCTCATGTTGAAAACGTGCAATGGATGTTTTGAGCAAATGAGTTCATTACTACCTGACCAGTGCCAAACAGGTTTTGAACACAGCTGAGTCATGCTGAGGAGGTGTGGCCTTGGGGAAGGAAAAAAAAACCCCCAAAAAAGTGAAACGGTTTTGTTGAAGGCAAAACAATTTGCGGTGGAATTGGCTGCTTTCCTGCAAATAAAAACACATTTCCAATCTCAGATGAGGAAAAATGTATCAGATAGCCAATCAGAAGGAATATCCTAACGAGGCTTGAGCGGCTGGATCGTGATCGGACAATATTGTGCATTTTATGCAAAATCGGTGACCCGATTGGCCTGATCAATCAATGACATCATTGATCAGATCTTCAAATTTAGACATTGCATGTAATATTTAATGTTAATCAGCATTTTTTGGAGATTCTTAGTTTTTTTTGTTTTTTTTTTTGTCTTCATGCATTTCAATGGATGTCAATTATGCGTGTGCTTTTCCCTTTCCCTGCAAATTACTACAGTCAACTGTCAACTGTTATTGACGAAAACCAAAGTTTCCGACGCTGTGAAAGTGCTCCGAATGCACCATTTTGCTTGCTTAGCGTTAGCAACTAGCAAGTGTGTAGCGTATTTTATGCTGCTTACACTCACACGACACTGAGGAACAGTGAACACTTATTATTGTAATTATTTTTAATAGTAAAAATAAAAAATAATTATTTTATAATGAATAAATAAATAAATTATATTTAAGTAATAATTATTATATATTTATACATTGTATATATATTTAAATAATCAACAGATCAATATATAATAAAATATAACATAATGTATAGTATTTTCATCTGCCTCAAAAAATGCACAGCGGTCGGGCCCTACTTTTTTGTATAAATGTGCATCAAAAGGCCACTTGAAGTCCAACTTCCTACCCTTACAAAATCATCAAAAACCTTGACTTGACCCCAATTTCATTTGTTCTGACATCCGCCGAAGGACAAGCGTGTAAGCGGGCGGCGTCCTTCCATCTTCCGTCAAACGGCATGGAATGAAAATGTCGTGGAATGTTCCACATCTCCTCCCAACCAAGTGAAGAGTGGCTTTTGTTTAAGCCCCTCCTCCTTCCTCCGGCCGGCGAGGTCGTTTCCACGGCGAGGCCGCCATGTTTTTTTTGAACGCGGGCCAGGTGGAGCCCAGTTGTTATATAAAGCGGACGAGAAGGAAAGAGGTGGCCTCCGTGTTTGGATGGCGGCCAAGATGGGCTCCGTCCAGCGGGACCCTCCGCCAAGACAAGCCTCCATCTTGGCTCCGTGCCTCACACTTACGCAACTGCACGCGTATTTATTTTCGCCTATACATTTTTTTTTCTCTCCTTGCCTACATGACAGTTTGGTTTGGAGGAAATACTAAATTGGCTTTTACTTGTTTTATTTGAAAAACAACAACGACTCATTCATATACTGGTGCTTGAATGTGCTTCTTTTATGCATGTGTTTGTGTGTATTAATGAGTGTTTGTGTTATGTCGTGTGTTTGTGTGTGCGTAAGTGTGTTTTTGACTGTGCAGTGTGTTTGTGTGCATTTGTGTGTTTGTGTGTCCATTCCCACCAATATGTTGCTGCTTTGTTCCTCTTGCTCTGGCTCGCAATCTCAATTTCCGCTTTTTTTTTTTTCTTTTTCTTTTTTTTTTCTTTCCCGCATAAGCCAATCGGCACTCAACGTGACCTTGCTGGCCGAGTCAGCATGACTCAGCAGATTGCTGACTCTTGCCTACGTTTCCCAGCATGCACTGCTAGTTAAATGTAGTTTTCAATCTGCCTCACTGCTGCCATCATGACACATTTAATTGAACATCAATATATAAATAAAAAGTAAATTGTCAAATATTTTTTGAGTAATTTATTTTCATTATCATTTTTAGAATGATTTAATATGCGACTGCAACTAATGTTTTAATAATCAAACCAGACCAACTCTATTTATAGCGCACTTAAAAATAACCATCACTGCATACAAAGTGTTGCACAAAAATCCAACAGCATACGAGACAGCTCAAGCGATAAATTAATAACCAAAAAAAAGATAAATATCACTAAAACAATGCCAAGTCTCATGTTGAGTCAAATGGCAATTAATAAAAAATACATTTAATTACTGTACTGTAATATAAAAATTAGGGATGTCCCGATCACGTTTTTTTGCACCCGAGTCCGAGTCACCTGATTTTGAGGATCTGCCGATACCGAGTCCCGATCCGATTCCTCGGCAAAGTATTGAGGGTGAAAAAAAAGTCCTTCCATTTTTATTTCATTTTTTATTTTATTTATTTATTAATTTTTTTTATTTTTGAACAAAACCATCCCAATAATTTCGGGGGGTGTCATCAGAAGTGCACAAAATAATAAATACAAATAAATAAAACATTTTGTTTGACAATATGTTTACCTCTGGATGATTTTGTAATAATAATAATAATAATAATACAAACATAATTACCAAAAATGAAAACTCCGATAATTTTCTCCCGCTACCGATCAGCTGAAAATTACGTGATCGGGATCGAGACATCTGAAATAAAAATATTATGAAAATGTTTCATTTTAGCATTTCCAATAAACAAACTATTAAAATGAATGAAATAAATGTTAAATGTGCACTGTGTTCAAATGAGTTGTCTTTTTTTTTTTTTTTTTTTCAAAATCTACTTATCTGTCTTCATTTGTCAAGGTGAGGCGTGTTTCAGTGTTTGCGCAGCTCCTCGTTTTTCCGGGTGTCATGTTTCCATGTTGAATTAAATATGCGGCAGTTCACATGACAGGCAGGCTCTCTGCACGTGTGTGTTTGCGTGTGGGCGTGTTTTGAGTTTTTAGCAAGATCAACAAAAGGTGATGGTGACGATGTCGTGACCCAAAAAAAAAAAATCCTCAATCCGTTTTTTGTTCTTCCTCAGTTGACAAGATGGAGCTCCGTGACGAGGAAACGGTCTCTGGAGAGATTCTGCCTGTGGTCGTCATAGGTAAGGGACATTAGCACACGCACCACATTTGCCTGTACAAATACACACGTATGCAAACTAATGACTTCATGAGACAATACACATGCAAATCAAGGAAATATATTTGTATGCACGTGTATAAGTCAACTCAACTTTTGCACTGGTGCGACAGCGTTTGATCGGGGAAGGTGCCACATGACCATATTTGCTGATGTAATATCTTAATAGGCATGTGGACGTTTCGTCTGACAAATATCGACAGGTACTCGCGATATATTTTCAAACTGAAGACGTTTTTCTCACACAAGCCGTGGCTGACAAGACAGGTTGATTATTTTTATGATTTTTTTTTAAAAGAAAGACAAATACTTTGCTTTTATGTGAACAATATTTTTTTTTTGTATTTTTCAAATACTATTGTATTTGTCTTAAAATTACTCACCTAAATGAATCGGAGATTTACACGTTAAAAAAAAAAGTGTTGCACGTGTATTTCTCCTGCCTTCACATGTTCCATACATTCCACTGAGAGGCTGTTTTGCTGTCTCCGCTGAACAGGAACAAGTCATCTCCGGTTTTTCCGCTTTAAAAATTGGAATTTGGAAATGAGCCGTTATCCGATCTTGTATTGTTTAACACAAGTTGGGACCGTAATTTGTTTCCCACAAACTTTGAATCCGGGAAGACGTTCTTCTTCGGCTGCGACGTCTTCGATTTTGCAGCAGCAGCAGCAGCAGAACGTCTTCCAGGTCAAGACGACGCAAGCTTCAAACACGTCAGCTGTTTCAAAACTTCAAAATGTTCAACTGAAAAGTTGGCAACATCTGCAAGCATATCGGTCGCAGTCTCGACTCTGTCCTGTCACAATGTTTTGTTTTCGTAATCCTTGTAAGTAAGTAAATAAGTAACCTTCATTTGTATAGCGCCTTGTGCGAATGTTTGTTTCGATCTGCGCGAGTGCAAAGGTCGACTATAATGTCTCCAGACTTGCCGATTCCAGGCTCCGGATTAAAATGTTTTCCGGTGATTTAGCACGTCTGAGACGTTTCACCGCAGAAAAAACTTCAGCTGCTGGATATTGTTGACTTGGCCCAAAAAGTTCACTTTGAGGTTGTCAAATAAATTGTGCAAGTAAACGATGTTGTTTATTGGGTTAGTGGGTTGAGATTTCGATTAAGTGTTGGGATATTAGGGAAGGGTTTGAGTGAAAGAGATCGGCCGATTAGTAATAGGTTAGTTTATGGATGAATGATTTAAAGGTTTAGGGAGAGTTGATTAAGATTATTAGTAGAGCTGTGTAATTTAATCGAGTAATCGATTACTGTTTTAACCCTTAAGCGATTCCATGTCCATTTTTTGGACATTTTGATTTTTATTCAAAGAAAAAAGCGTCGGGGGAAAAAGCAATTGGGAGCATCAATATCCCCAGGGTTGTTAATACATAAAAAAAAAAAAAAAAAATCCGACCATGCTGACTTTTGTGAAGTGTAGCAGTTTGAAGCTAAATAAGAAAGACGATTATCATGCACGGAATCCAATGTTTGACGCTATAGACTTCCATTATAATTGCACATTTTTGATGCACTGTAAACGCCGTGTGTTGTAATGCATTTCCCGTGATTTCAACTTCAATCCGTTCAGTTGCAAGTCAACACACGGGGAAATCAAAAATTGGGGTTTTGAATGTGTTTACACCCATTAACCACTGGGCGGCGCCAGAGACTAACTAATGTTTTTTGGTACGTTACAATGGCGGCACATGACTGCAAATCAATGCAATTAAAACTGTCTGGATTGCTAGAATAGTCGTGTGCGTGTGTTTGTGCATTGCTGGCTGAAGTTATTTTGCGAAATATAACGTTATTTGAAAATTGCGCATTGCAGTATGCGGAAAAATGCTTTTGTAATACACATTCGAGTGAATCCGAGTAGTCGATTGAATAATTGATAGATTCATCTTTTAAAATATTCAACAGCACTAATTACTCGTTTAAGGTGAGTAAATAGCTGTTGGGGTTAATAGGTTGAAATGAGTGAGTGGGAGGATTAGCATGAATGGGTTAGGATTAGTAAATGCAGGTGAGCGGGTTAATTTATATAGTACAAAAGGTCCCACATAGGAAGAACAAAACATTGTTTGTGTGAAGAACAACAAGCCATGCGAGCGTCCGACACCCGATCTCACGCCACGCTCCTCTTACTCTGCGTTTCCCAGGCAACGGCCCCTCCGGGATCTGCCTGTCATACCTGCTGTCGGGCTACACCCCCTACCTGTCGCCCGGGGCGTCGCACCCCAACCCGCTGCTGCACAGCAAGCTGGCCGAGCAGCCGGGCCGGTCGCTGCTGGAGCAGGACCTGGAGTACCTGTGCGAGGGTCTGCAGGGCCGCTCGTCCAATCCGGTGGCCGTCCTCTTCGACTCGCTGCTGCTGCCCGACGGCGACTTCGGCGCCGACCACACGTCCCCGCTGGAGTGGCGCTACGAGCCCGAGAGAGCCGTGCCGCACCTGGTGCTGGGCAAGGGGCCCCCGGGAGGAGCCTGGCACGTACGTACCTCGCACGGCGGCCCCCTCGGTTTGGCCCTCGCCGCGGCTTCGCAGACAAGTTGATCGGCGCTTTGTGTGCTTTCCAGGCCATGGAGGGCTCCATGCTCACGATAAGTCTCGCTAACTGGATGGAGCTGCCGGGACTGAAACTGAAGGACTGGATGAAAGACAAGAGAAGGTGAAGTGCGTTCCAACAGTTTAGAATCCCGGAACCCCCGAACCCGGCAAAACGTACTCACAAAATTGGAACCAAAACAAGCACATGCAAACCAGAATAAAAAGCAGAATCGGAATCATAAACTACAACTAAAACCAGGACATGAACCAGAGTCAGTCTCAGAAACAAACTAGTACACGCCCAGAACCACAACCAAAAACTAAATTCCACCCAAAGCATAAAACCAAATCCCTAATCCACAGGACCTCAACCAGAAGTAAAACTAGAACTAGGATCAGAAACAAAACCAGGAGTAAAACCTAAGCACAACCACTTCATAACCAGAAACAAAACCAAAACATGGACACTAAACAGAACTACAAACAAAACCAGAAAAATGAGCCACAACTAAAACCAGCATCTGAACCAGAAGTAGAACAACCTCAAACAAAACAGAACCAAGATCAGAATCAAACACAACCAGACCCAAAATGTCAAGGACCCTGACCAGAATCTGAATTAATTCCAGAACCAAAACAATAGGTTAGCCACAGCTAACACCTTGACCTGAACAAGATCCAGAAACAGGATCAGAAATACACTCAGAACAAGAGGTGGCAAATCCAGGCCCAGAAAGTGAAAAACCCTGCCATCGTTTCTCTTTCGCTCCTTGTGCTAGCTAGCTAGTAGCTAGCTGTCTAGCTCCCATGGTGCTTGTTTACCAGCTAGGGAGCTAGCTAGCTAGCACCAGTGGCTAAAGCCAAACTGTGGCAGGATTTTTACTTTCTGGACTTGGATTTGCCACCTCTGCTCAGCACACAACCAGAAGCAAAACTGATTCAACACAACTCGCAGCTGAAGCACAAATCTAGATCAGAACCAGAACAAGGACACTAAACAGAAGCAGAATTAAAACCACAACCAATATCATAAGCAAGAATCCAAACCATAAAGCACAATAATGGCCCTAACGTAAGTGTTTGTTTTTCCCGCCAGAAACGTGCGCAACGACCGCGCCACGCCCGCCGAGGTCGCCTCCTACTACCAGCACTACGTGTCCCAGATGGCTCTGGAGCACAACTTTGCCGCAGGGACCACCGTCACCTCGGTCACCAGATGGCCCGCGGACCCCCACGACTCCCACGGCTACTGGAGGGTCACGGGACTGCAGTGCCGAGAGGGGGAGGATCTTGGAGGTACAGTTATCCTTGTGTGTGTGTGTGTGTTGCGTTATTTCAAAGTCCATTGCTTGGTAATCGGGAGTCCAAGTTAGAGGATAAAGTTGCCGATGGTTGTCAGGTATGGAAGTCGCAAGAAAACGATCATAAGTATTTGAATCGCTATGCTAAGCTAAAGTTGCTACTTTACTTTTGGGTCATTAACTGGCCACACGGTGGTTAGCATTAGCATTTTAGCATTCGTTTTGTATTTAGTGGTAGCACTTTAGCATTAGCAATTGAGCGTATTGTCATGGTGGTTAGCATTAGCGTTTTAGCATTTGGTTTTTATTTGGTGTTAGCACTTTAGCATTAGCAATTGAGCTTATTGTCATGGTGGTTAGCATTAACATTTTAGCATTAGTTTTGGATTTAGTGTTAGCACTTTAGCATTTGCAATTGAGCGCATTGTGGTATTAGCATTACTACGTAGTAGCATTTTAAGCTAATTGCAAAGCAAATATTAGGCTTAAGTATCTCCCTCCCTCCACCAGACGATTCTCCCGCGGAGCAGGTGCCCTTCTCCCTGCTGGCCCGCAACGTGGTGCTGGCGACGGGCACCCACGACATCCCCGCCCGCCTGGGCGTGGAGGGCGAGTCGCTGCCCTACGTGTGCCACTCCTTCTGGGAGCTGGAGGGCGCCATCTCCCGCGGCGAGCTGGACGAGTCGTCGGACCCGGTGCTGGTGGTGGGCGCCGGGCTGACGGCCGCCGACGCCGTGCTGGCGGCCCACCACCTCAACACGCCCGTCTACCACGCCTTCCGCCGCGCCGTCGCCGACCCGGGGCTCATCTTCAACCAGCTGCCGAAGGTGCTCTACCCGGAGTACCACAAGGTCAGACGCTTTTATTGCTAACTGTAAAAACACAATCAAATATGATATGGTGTTAACTCGCAGTGAGGCTTTTTATTGTTATATTATACAGCGCATCCGGGAAGACTCTATAGCACTTATGTCACATTTTTGTTATAGCCTTGTTTCCAAGTAGATTTTTGTTTTAAACTCAAATTTCTAAAAGTGCTGTGAATACTCGGCGCTTAATTATTCCCACATTTCATATGACAGTTTCACATTTTTCAATTATTCCAGGCAGGTCATGCTTGTTTGACTCAGTTTGATGATGTGTACTTAGTGCATGCCGCCACCTAGTGCGACCGTCGTAGACTGCAGCCACAACTTTCCAAACCTGACCTTTTTTTTTTTCCCCGCGTTTTTGTCTTCAGGTTCACCAGATGATGATGCAGCAGCAGCACCAATCGGCGTCCCCTCTGGACTCGTCTTCCTCGCCTGCGTCCTTCTCCTCCTCCTCCTCCTCTTCCTCGCCGTACGCCGGCTACCTCAGCTTCCCGCGCCACCGCGTAATTTCCTTCCGCCCGGACCGCAAATGCGTCCTCCAGTCGGACTCGGGCCAGCGCAGTGTGGTCCAAGTGTCCAAGGCGCTGGTGCTGATCGGCGCCCACCCCAACCTGTCCTTCCTCCCCGAGCAGGGGCGCCCCCTGGGGGTGCGGCCGGGCGAGGCGGTCAGCTGCCGGCGGAACCCCGTCGACGTGGACCCCTTCAGCAACCGCGTGCTGGCGGCCGACGGGCCCGGCATGTACGCCATGGGCCCGCTGGTGGGCGAGAACTTTGTGCGCTTCCTGAAGGGCGGCGCCCTGGCCATCGCCAGCGATATCGCCAAGGGACACGGGCGGGGTGACGACG
Source organism: Festucalex cinctus (assembly GCF_051991245.1). Lineage (NCBI taxonomy): Eukaryota > Metazoa > Chordata > Actinopteri > Syngnathiformes > Syngnathidae > Festucalex > Festucalex cinctus. The sequence goes on along the minus strand of NC_135418.1, from coordinate 29,174,336 downwards.
ACGACGACGACGGCGGGGTTACGGGGTGCTCGGACGTGTGGGCGGAGGGGCGGGTTGCCGCGCGGACCCTCGCTGAGACGGCGCGGTCGTAGCGAAGGCGGAGTCGCTTTCTTCCTTGTGCAATTGGACTTTTTTTGTTTTTTTGTTTTTTGTTTTTTTTTTCGTAGCGGTGGTTCTCAAACTGGGGCACATGAGCCTGGCTAGCTTGGGCATGCACATACTAATTCTTCTAATTGTAGTCATAATTCTAATGAATGAATAAATAAATAAATAAATAAATAAATAAATACGGAAAGAAAAATAAATAAATAATACATAAATAATAAATAAATAAACAAATTAAAAAAAAAAAAGTCAGTCACTTAGCCTTTTTGTGCTTCGGCGAAATCCATGGCTGACAAAAGTAATGCTTTGGCGCCAACTACGGTTGTGCTCGTAAGTTTACAACCCCTGCGAAATTTGTCGGATCGTATGCCGAGAAACGTTTCTTGGGAGGAGCAATATGGCGGCTTCAAAAGTCATGTTTTGAACGACATTCAACTTGAGCTATTTAGGAGTAACTCAGTCATTAAATAAAACATGAAATGGATTCAGTTATAGCTAGAAAAAAAATACGCATTGACAATATTTCACAAATTCTGCATGTAAACATATAAGAACAAATTTGTTGACTTGAGGCTAGAAATGTAGTCTTTTGCCACCATGTTGTGGCATGAGTAGAAATTTATTCATCTGTTTGGGGACATCAATTACTCGCAAATATTTATTTGCATCACGGTTCCTTTCCCTGCACAGTATATAAAAAAATGTGCTGTAGCTTGTAGTACAGTAGTTGCTACCAGATGGCAGCAAAGGACTACTTTTGTCCAAAGCTTCGCAATTCGCTTGATTATCAAGATGGCGCCAAAGCACAAAAACGGCAACATAGGTGAGTTTTTTCATTCATTTATTCCCGCCTCACTAAAAATCAACAAGAGAAAATTACAAACAAGGCCAGCAAGCCAATTACATACATTATGAAATAATGCACTTACAACTGCCTACTTTAAATTTGGCCTTTTTTTTTCGTTTTTGCCACGATAAAAATAAATAAATAAATAAAAAGATTCTGAGAGGATCCCTGATAACGTGGACCCAAAAAGTTTGAGAACCTCCGTTTTCTATCATCTACTACTAATTTTCTACTTGTAAACAAATATACATATAAGATAATTTTTTATACATTACATAGATGTATGATAATTATTTTTTATTTTTGGCCGCAGCTAAAGTTGCCTGTCTGTGGGCTGCAGGGACCAGCTAGCGTGTGTGTGTACCACTTTAAGAAGCCCTTCATCCTTATTTGGGCATCACGCCGCTACAACCAGGTCACATGACCGAAAGAACACAACAAGTCAGTCCAAACTGGAACTTGGAGTTTCTCCTTTTTTTCTTGTTTTTTCGTTTTGTTTAATTTTTTATAATACCACCTATTTAAATATGTTGTCATCGTTAGGATCAGAAAATATGTTGTATTTATATTCTTTCTTACAAGACCAAAACCGTGATTCAACGCACTGTAATGACTCGTTACTGTTTGGTGTTCATCTGACACTCTTGACGCTTAATGGATTCATGGCGCCGTTTACATGTGATATCAAATATACACTGTTGGTTACGTTTGACAAAAATCTTATTAGTTACACGTTTCTGCAGTTTTTATTATTATAGCATTACTTCTGCGGGCCTTCATTTTTGACCTATCTTTTTCTGGGCTAATGGCTGATTTGACATGTCAAAATGGACGCCTAATTAGGTGAGTTCATCTTAAAATGGATACCACGCATGCGCCTCACTGTCCGAGCCAACAGTAACACCAATGTAGTCATAACGTTGGAATTTTAATGTAAATGTTGTTTTTTTTGTTTTAATATAATTGTATTTTTTATATTTCCTTTAAAACATAAATATGATTATTGGTGATATGAAAAAAAGTTTTAAAATTATCCAAATTTAACGTACCATGTAAGTCCTTACTGAGTGCCCTGTTATCGCTGACACCACACCTCGTGAAATAACGTGTTTTTCCCCCTCAATAGGAAAACAATTGAGTTTTTTTCCAATGATAATGAACTCAAAAGTCAATCATTAACATCACTAGAGGACAAAAGGGCAGTGGGACAGTTTCAAATGACCTGAACTGACCTGGGGAAAAAAAAAGAGCTTGCATCATTTATTTAAATTTTTAAAAACATTCATCCAATTTTTCGCATCGGAAATAAAGACTTTTTTTTTTTTTCTTTTTTTTTTTTTTTTTTTATTTAATTTTTTGTCCTGGTTATGTTTTAGATCCCGTTTAACATTATTTATTGTAATACATTATTGAGGAGCGTCGCAACAAAATTGGGGGGAAGCCAAAGAAAAATCAAAAGTTGTGTTTTTGTAAGATTTGACAAAATCTGCTGTTGGCTCCACTCTTTTGGGCGCTTACCCTTATGCAACAACAATATTTAATTAAAAAAAAACACATTTGTGCTTGTACTTTATTAGAAATGAGCCAACAATCCCAACTCGTTGATTTTTGTGTTTATCTTGTATGTTTGGTTTTGCAAAAAAATCTGACACTTAATTGAAGTGCCTTCCAATCTCATGCAATGAAAAAAACAAAACGATTAATATAATGAGTTGTCAACTTCTATTATGCACAAGACGACGTTTGTACTGCAAATGGACATGTTGGTATCCAATCAAATTGTGAAAATTAAAGGCACTAATGTGCAAACGTACCAACTTTGTGTGTGTTTACTGAGTCGCTGCCTGTCATTTGTGTCCGCATGGCTGCATTATACTGCCCCCTGGTGGCCACGTCGAATTACATGAATTATAAACGATAAAACAAGAAATTAGCATGAATTGTCGCATGATTATAAAAACCCACAAATCAATTTATCTCGTTATGTAATTTGCTGATTGAGTGGCTGTAAATAGTAAACTGAAATATTTATAAAATAATTATTCATAATGGAGAAAAGGACCTAATGAATGAAGTAGCAATGGACCAATGCTATCTCTGTCCACCAGGTGTCACTGTTTGACAAGGCAGAACAAGTCGTGCAGTCAAACTTTTTTCCAACTACCTAAACAGAATCTTTGAAACACTAAAATATAGGGAAAGAAAAACTTAACTACTTAAGTAGAGATTCAATTAAAATGTATTACACTTAAAAATCGATTGCATCTAAATAAAAATTTGAAAACAGGCACCCCTTAAAGATTAAGTGCAAACTTCAAAATGAAGTACAACTGACCCGAGGCAGCTCTTAAAAAAAAAAAAAAAAGTATTACATGTACATTGTGCACCTCATATTGTGACCAGCGAGTATATGAAGAGTCTACACAGTGCGTAAACAAAAACAAAAACAAAACCCATCTCATTATTCCTGTTTCCATGGAAACCAGACTGGGATTTGGCAGGCCTCAGTGATTCAGCACATCCGCCCTGGTTGCCATGACGACACTGAACAGTGAGTCAGCTTGTTGCCAGGCGATGATTCAGCAAAACACACACAACGCACACGCACGCACGCGCACACAGTTTCTGTACTGTACAAAGACAATAAAGGCTTTCTATTCTATTCTATTCTATTCTATTCTATTCTATTCTATTCTGCCTAACAGTATTCTGTTATCTATGACTTATTTAAATGAATTATAGCTGACTAATGTGACTAATAATTCGACTGTTTATCAATCACATGTTTCTCCCCGCCCCTCCGGGACGCCCCCACTCCTTCGCCCCACAAGAAACACCTCCCTCCACCATGCCCGGATACGCACCGTCAAGCTGTCAGGACTTAGTCATGGCCGGATGCGACACAGACTTCAAAATAAAATAACGTTTCCGACGTGTGAACAGACACGTGGTGAAGTGACGCACTGACATGAAAGTGATTCGCGAACAAATACACACACTTGTAAATGGGGGGTTGTAAATCCAGGATTTCAGCTCACACACAACCGAGATGCTCTCATATACACTAATGACATCCTATCCAATCTATCACACGCCATACGGAATAATTTACACTCATATATTATACTGAAACATGGCCATATCATATACTGATATATGCAGTCCAGTGATGTGCATGAAATCTTTTTAGTTGTGTAGGTGAGCAAAACAAACCCAGCACAAATGTGTTTTTTCATTTAGTTTCATTCATTAGAGTTTTTCAGTTGCATGTGTGTGTGAGTTTAAAAAAATCTGCATATTTCGGGAGTGTATATGGAGAAAAAAAACAATGAGAATATTTCATTTTCAATAGTGACAATGAGAGCATTTCAGTAGTCGTGTAATCTATATGGAGTGAAAAATCAGTATGCGTGAGATCATTTCAATGAGTGTGATCGCCTTTCAATAGTAATGTGAGAGAAAAGCATTTCAATTTGTGAGAGCGTTTTGGCAGTAATAAACTTGAAGACAATCAAACTTGATTTTGAGAGCATTTTACTTATTTGTATGAGAGTTTTTCATTTGAGTGTGAGAGGGCATTTCTGTTGCGTGAATGAAAATGTTCTAATGGTTGATAAGAGTGTTTTAAGTTGTTAGTGAAAATGGTAGTATGCATGAGAGCGTTTCAGTAGTGGGTGTGTAGTAAATGAGAGCTTTCGGGCTACCTGAAACACCCTCACATTCAAAAAAACATTTTTAATACGCACCATGTTCAACGTTCATGCCGATGATGCAATTGATAAGCTTTTATTTTGAAATTCAGACAGGATGTAACAGTTGTTAGCCGCAACTAGCTTGGCGAGTCCATGAAAACCACACACACACAAACACAGACGCACGCGCACATGCTCCACACTCTCACTTTGAGGTAAAGAGGTCCGAGGACACCCGGTCCGTCTCTGGAGGGGAAAAACAAAAAAACAAAAAAACGGCGTCTGAAACTCGTCATAAGGCTACATCGACGCAACGCCAACAAACGATGACGCGTGGTTGCCTCTTCAGGATAAAATACTAATTTAAAGAAGAAGAAGAAGAAGGAGGACTTAACTGGAGCGGCGATCCATGTTGTCCCCACTCGTAGTTACAGGTTGCTAGCGGAGTTAGCCACCTAGCCGCGGTTAGCTAGCTCGCCGCGAGTGGCCAACTTTTCCACCGTTTCCCGGCCAAACTCGCTCGTTCAGTCCGGCAAAAATGTGCTGTTTCTCGGGACGTTTATCCGCTTGGCCGGCGGCTAGTATCGGCTGAGCTCCTCTTCTTCTCTTTTCGTCCGTGTTTTTTCTTCTACTGCACTTTTCGAAGCTGTTTATTTGTCAAAAAAGAAAAAAAGTGGACTTTGCCCCACGGCTGTTGTAACGTTAGCCTCTTAAAAAAGGCATCCATTGATTCTACCATTGGGAATATTTTAATCCTGTTTTTTTTTTTAAGAAGACAAAGTTGTCCCGAAGGATTTTTTTTTTTTTGCTTGTGTGGAAAATGGATGCGGGCATAGAGAAGGAATGCAGCGCCTTGGGAGGTCTCTTCCAGATCATCATGAACGACATGAAGGTAATTATGTTTAAATCACATTTAAATTGTTTTTTTTTTAGTGTGTGCATTTTATTTATAACAGCATCAGGGTCGAGAAGATTCATTCATTGTTTTTTCAGGATTTCCTTGCCTCGTCCACGAACATAGTTGGGCCTATCTTGTGTTTAGAAGCAATCGAAAAGTCTTCAAAGCCAAATACCTTGGTGCCTTGACATACGAGACGTCGTTTAACTGTTTTTTTTTTTTTTTTTTTTTTGCTTTGACTTGGGATGTAAACTTGGTGACAGTGAACTTTACTTAACTGACTTAACTAGCTGAAGTAAGGCATTTAGTACATTTGTCATAATTTAGGCTTCGATGTCTCAGTTGAAACATGCAGGCAAACAAAACAAAAACAATACACGTTGTGTCCTTAACATAAACCACACAGTTTTGCCTTTATTACGTCATGAGAAATGTTAAGATGACGTACCTTCAAACTCCCTTAAGCTCAAGTCACAGATACTACAGTAGATTGGAAGCATAGTGACCCTAAAGTGGATAGAAATATGATCATAATGAGCATAATCAATTGCTGAGTGCCAAATTAGGAAAGATGTTCTATAACTAATATTGATTTTAAAAAAAAGTAGATATTAGGTGCGTTAAAAAAAACAAAAAAACTACTTGAACTGAAACTCATTTTTTGATTTATGGAATCTTCTTATTGGAGAGCTATAACTAGAAGGAAAAGGCCAATTTACACAGTACTGTCAAGGTCTGTACAAAGTCTTTATGCCCTCTCAAACTGAGCTCCATCCATCCAAATCGTGATCCCACTTTCAAATCGAACCTTATTTGGATCCGTTTTGCACCCCACGTTTCAATTTTGTGGAGACATGCACACCGATAATGGATGAACTTTATTCATTCATATTGTATTTTTACCTGTACACTGAGTGAAGGAGGTCTGGTGAGACGTGCCACGTTACATATAACATTCCGGTGTTTTTTTTTTTTTTTTTTTGGTGATACATTGACTTGAAGTCCAAAGCTGACATGCTTAGGTGGACTTTTGTTGTGGTTACATTGAGTTTTGCAACAATGCAATCGGGCCATGTGAAAACGGGGGTTAAAAGGGGCCAGCCAGCGTGGAGGGTACTAAAAACATAAGGCAGCTTTTTACCAGCTGTGTCCTCTTTTGATGTTTTCCACGTCTCTTGCCTCGTCTGTCTGGCTAGCCAAGCACTTTTTTTTGTTTTGTTTTTATTTTGTTGTTTACCTCTAAGTAAACAATTAGAAACATAGGCAATTATTCTTTTAGGTTCATAAAAAATTTGTACTTGACGAGCATTAAATTGCTTTAATAAAACCTTAACGCAAACGAGCAATCACGACCCCGTTTTTTTTTTACATTCAGAAATAAAATCACAATTATCTTTCACAAAGTAGATCCTAAAAGTCCGCATTTAGTCACCTTTCTAATATGGAATATGAACACAACTTGAACAAAAAGTAGGTTTTTTTGTTTTTTTTTGTTTTTTTAAAGGACTTCATTAATAGATAACTTCTTTTATGAGAAATTGATTTTGTTTATACTTCCATATTGAAAAATACTACTTTTCTACTAAAAAGAACCATGACTTCATCCATGTTCCATACCGGCGCTTAGCCTCCCTTTATTACTGTAAAAAAAAAAAAATGCAACTTAATTTTCCAAAAATATGATATTTTACCAAAAATTCTGCATCATTTCTTAGAAAAATGCAATTGTTTTCTCTGAAATATTTGTCTTTGTCTCTAAAATTCAGATTTCTGTAACGCTCACATTTCTTCCTCAGAAAAACAATTGTTTTTTCTCAAAAAAAAAAAAAATGGAACGCAAAATAGAACAACCACACCAAATATGTGCTACTTTTTTCTCAGGACAAATACATTATTTGTTTAATTTAGAATTGTTTCCATGATTCACTGTGACATTTCAACTTTATCCTCGTTGAATACGGGTTTTTATTTTCCTTGCACGAGTGCATTTCTTTATGATGAGTCATGCTTCTGAAACTGCTCATTGCAGAAAGATTGATATATGAATGTTTAGTCACACGCAACTGAAATTTGGACATGCGGTCAAGAGATTCCGATTGGCACGTTGGTGCAAGCGGCGACTGTTAAAATAGCGTCGTGCGTAACGGCTTTAGGCAGGCCGACGTGCGAAACGTAAGACGAACGTGGAATGTGGCACGTGACGTCTCGATTTGCGGCTTTTACCGTCTGGATTGTGACACGATATTGACACAGATGAAATTTCGGTCTTGAGAAATCCGGCCAGGTTTGCGTAACGGCGGCTCCTCAAATGACTCAGCAACCATTTTCATGGCATCGCTAAGAATTTTTTTTTGTTTTTTGTTTTTGTTCTCACAACACCTGTTGGCTAAATTTCTCGTTTGATCGCCGAGAGCCGCCAGACAAGGGAGAGACAATGAGGAGCTTTGGGTTTCACGCCGATGTCAAGCAATTTGTCGCTTACCTGATGGAACTTGTAGAGCGAGACCTGACTCATGTGTACTGGAAGGTGACTGGGAAAAGGTGTGTGTGTGTGCAGTGAGTTAATGTTTGTGGGGGGCGTGTTTGAGTGTGAGAATTTTGGCGTGGGTTTGTGTGTGTGTAAACCAACAGGGTTGTGAGCAGGGGCGGAGCTAGTTGATGGCCATTCTCTGGCCAACAACACATCAAGCGGATTGTGAGTGTGTTGGGCAAGGTTCTGAATCGGTGTTAAGTTTTCCCGTGAAACCTTCACTGTAGATGGTACAAGAAACAAACGACTTCTCGTCGACTTCTTCTGGGCGTCAAATCTTGAGAATCGATCGGAACCCGGCACTAACATTCTGATTGCTCTGGAAACGATCGTATTGCAAAATTCCGCCTTCCTGTTTCGGTGCCGTCGACCTGAAAAAGCACAGCACTTCATTTCCCAGAATACCTTGCTCTATCAAAGGCTTTAAAATGGCCGCCCAAACATTTTGGACATTTTGTTTGGAGCACACTCGTGAGTGAAATACACCGATGATAATAATTCAATCAAAAATGGAAAGCCGGAGCTGGTTTTGTCATGACATCAATAAGCAAAATGAAAATGCAGGTAAAAGGAAATCTGTCGTCGCTCGTTTTGGTGACCCAATTCCCACAAAAAATGAAAATGCAGTTATTGCAGTACTCCAATTTCAAATGCATAATAAATGTTTCGTTTTAGTTTGTTAGTTTTCAGTATTTCAGTATTTTCAGTAATGACACACTTTCAAATGTCGTTTTTCTGGTTAATATCAAAATAAATCTAGTTAAAATCACATATAAAATCATCCCCAGAGGCTCATGCATTAAATTAATTACCAAAGACTAAAACAAAGGACATTTTTGCTATAATTATAGTTAGTTTTGTAAACATAAAATGTAGTTTCAGTTAGTTTCCATTTTTAAAAATCATTTTTCGATTTTATTTTATTTCGATAACGAAATTGTTGTTTGAATTTTATTTTTTACGTTAGTTGAGTTGACTAAAATAATACATTTGAGAGAGTTTCCTGCGTGCGTTTGTCTGTATGTGCGAGTCGGATTGGCGTCCGCCATGGCACGGTCCCAAGCAGGGCAGTCCCCGCTCCGCCTTCTGCCTTGTTGGCATGCGCTGGAAGTCATGTCGAATTAATCGGCCTTTCTATCGGGGTAAATCTCTCCTCGGGGGCATCGTGACCCGATCGCTCTCGATCAGTCTGGCACGAATACGCCCGAGCTCGTCGGGGGCTTTATGCTAATTAATCACACATGCGCGGGCGCACGCACACACCCCGTTGACAAAGGAACAACTAATGTGACGTTAATCCGTGTACTCCGGCTTCCTCTCGCATTCTGGAAACATCCACAGCAGCGTGGATGCTAAAGCTGGGTTGTCTATCGCAGGTTCCCGTGGACATTTGCGGCCTGCTGGAAGATATTTTATAGTATATAGTTTAAAGTTAGTGTGGCCCGGTGGCCCCCACTTTTTTTTTTTTTTTTTGGTCCATGTCATTTCCATGCACTTTATGGCAAAATGTAATTCACCAAATGGAAGGAAAAGACGTCCTGTCTCCTCGTCCCAATCACCAATTCAAAAACCAACGAGACTGTTTGGCCACCTCAGCGTCCATCCCTGGCGTCTTTCTCTCCTCCCGCCATCTGTGCGCCGCATCGCCTTCCTCTCCTCCCCGCGGTGTCATTCCAGCACTTCATGAGGATTCAATTAGAGCCTTTTCTGCTTGTTAGCTGTTTACTTGAAAGGAAAATGTCGCTGCCGACGACAGCAGACCTCCTCTTTTCACGCTCCTCCTCCTCTTCCCTTGCCTGCTTTGCTGACTGAAATCGAATCCTTCTGTTCTAGTGTACGAGTTCGAATGGCAAAAGTCCTACAAACTGACTACTCGTACACTCGTGGAACCTCCGGATTGTTGGAAGCAATCATCCCCTTCCCATCTGTAAATCTTTATGAACTGTCACACAAGTACAAATATGAATTAACCACAGTTAATATTAAGATGTAAAAACATTCAATCATGCCTTTAATGACCAAGACAGTTGCTAATTTAACTTCTGCTTCACATCTTGGACCAAACAAGGTTGACGGGACTTGAAAAGCAAACTTCCTATTTGTTTGTTTTTCATCCAGATATGTACTGAAATGTATTCTATTTGTATTTGTATGTTCGTGATAGCCTATATGCACTATATTGTAGAGCAGGGGTGGCAAGATCCGGTCCTCGAGGGCAGCAGTCGTGCAGGTTTTGGATATTTCCTTTCTTCAACGCAGCTGATTCATGATCAGCTCATCAGCAAGCTCTGCATAAGCCTGATAATGATCCTGTTAATTGGAATCCGCTGCACTTCGAGTAGGGAAATCTCTAAAACCTGCAGGAGTCCGGCCCTTGAGAGTTCGATTGTAAACACCCTGCTCTTTATTGTGAACAACTGTTGCTTGTTTTGTTTTTTTGTTTTTTGCGGTCCACTGGTTGATTTGAAGTCTGTCAGGAACCCTCCAACCAGGGAGTCGTGATAAAGCAAAATGTGTAGCATGCATTCGAGGACTGCTTTGTATCATCCACCGTGACATGCACTGACTTTTTTTTTTTATCAGGTCTTTTCGTCATCATCAAAAGAGAAAAGTTTGTGGTTCAGCAGAAATCCCAGTTTCTCGCGGTGTCAGATCAAGCGTTCCTGAATCAGCTACGTTTCGGACTATTACGGAATGTTCCGCGTGATTACTTCCGTTCAGGATGTTCAGATGTACACGGGGAGGGAGGGATGGACATGAGTCAACAGGTAGCGAGACGGATGAGTGACGCTCAATGGAGGGTGTGGCTCTATGACACACGCATGCTGTGCTTGTAGCAGCACTCCTGTTTAAAGGCAGAGTGTTGGTGCGCTTAAATACAATCAGAGGTCATTGGCTATCTCCACAGTCAGACTTTATTGAGTGTGGAGCGTTTGTATCGTAAAATGGTTCATGGTGATGATGACTAGTCCACCGTTAAGACCTGAATCCACCCAGGTATTGAAAATGGACGGATTGATATTACTGCGATGAGGAACATTTCAGAAGTTGAAAATCATTGTATTGAATTTCTGATACTGGAAAAATCTGCAGTACCTAGTTCTGAAGTAACATACAATTGTGACTATAAGAGTCTATCATGACAATTAGAACCCCGAATGATTGAGCAAATTAGTGACAAGACTTACAATAACATAAGTCCAAGTTAAAATCTAAAATTGGGGTTCATTTCCATGTTGGATATATCAAAGGAAGCCGCTATATTTGAGCAGATGGCGATATGAGACCCACGTGACTTGAAACCAGGACTCGTCCGCAGAGACGTCGCGATTCAGCGGTTGCAAATGATCGAGTGTGCAGTGGCATCAAAGGCCAGATTCCAGCAGTCGGCGAATCACTTTAATATAACAAGCTCATCATTTTGCAGCGCGCCTCTCGTGTTCGTGACCTTTCACTGAACAAACCATTAACCCGATGTTGACATGGCCCAGCTGACTTGCTTTCACTCCTTTTGTCCCGCTTTGAGTCAACCAGCGCCGCTCAAACAAACCTTTCAACCTGCTGTTTGAACAGCCGCAACTTCCCTCGTCCCTGCTTTCGTCTCCCTCCCCGGACCCTTTCTAAAGCTCACTTACGCTCTTTGTATACAGATACAGATGGAGGCTTCCATGCCTGCATACATTTTTCAGCGGGATTTACACTACGGCTCCAATTGCTCAATATCCGATTTTGTTTGTCTTATTTCCATGTACGTTTCAACTGCCGCATTTTCCATCTGGCTTTGTTTACATGAAAGGAACACGTGAGACAACCCAGACTGCCAAATTGAGCATCTTTCCATGTAAAAATCAACCAAGAATTTCCCAATCACCTCTCAGATTTTCTTTGAGGTGTGATTGGAAATGGAAAAACCCAACACACATTCTAAACCTCATCTTCCCTTCGATTCCTACTTCGCTAAAAGCTTTTTGCCTTTTCTGCTCTTGTTTGGAGGTTTCCAATAAACACTTTGCAACACTTTGGTCACGTCAATTGTCGCCATCCTGCCGTCTGAAAACCAACAGTTGCAACATTGTTCCGCTTTGCCGGGTCCTTCCTAAAAGGCGCAGGCGGATTCATGTTGAGTCTTCTGCTTTTGCTCCGATCTAAGAGGCTTCTCTCTCTCTCCCTCTCTCTCCCTGGACATCCCCCACCGTCCCTTGCTGAAAATGCTAGAAGGCTTTAGCAATTTTTCCGATACTGTGTCAGAAACAACAAGACTGTGGTTTCTTCTAAATTTAGTGCAAGGGTTCCTCTTCTCTTTTAGCAGTTGGAACTCCCCGTAGAGCACAGTGGAAATAACCGTCACAGAGCCTCCACTCATTCAGAACAACGTGCTCCTGTGGCGTACCAGGTCGTCCATTGGCTTGACAACTAAATGAGATCTTTCTTTAGTCCTGTCACTTCGGATGTGGCCTCAAGTCTGCCCGCAGTCTCCTCCTCCGTCGTCGGTCACTAGAGTAAACAGAGATTACTTAAGGAGGTCAGATTGGAGGCTGGCGGCAGGTGACTACGCACCCTGACTGAAGTCATTAATAGTAAACCGGCTCGGCTGATTGGATAACAGCTCAGAGTATCCCCTCTGCACGTAGAACTGTTTATAGCTTAGCTCGTGTGCACCGCATGCACTCGAAGTTTGGCGTACGAGAGTTTGGCATCGCTACCGCCAGTCTGCATTTGAAAGCGTTCGTTTGATGTGCTGATACTGTTCAGGGTCACGCGGTCATTTTAGCCGATAGCAGTTAATCAGTTGCAGTAGGTTCATTTGGTGTGAAACTAGTTTAGTGAACCATCAGTAACAATATGATGTGGTGATTCTACATTGTTGTGGTTTTACAGTAATAACGGCCAATGTAGTCTGTGTCAAAATGAGTTTGACGCTCTGTAACATGCCAACGACATCAGTTTTCACACAGTTAGGGCTGCGCAGGCCTTGCCCACTGCTGCACCATTGGCAAAGGACCGTCACATTCCTGGCGGTCACGACAAACTCGGGTTGAATTTGAAGTTTAGGCAAGGAAGACCCGCTTGCACTCAAAGTGGGTCGATGATTCTTTTAACTCTTTCACTCCCGGCTATTTTCACAGAAGCAACCCCCTTCACTCGCGGCTGTTTTACTGGATTTGGACTGATTTTGCCAGGTCCACAGAATGTTCAATTGCTATAAAAACATGGAACCCGCCAAAAGAAAGATTAGTCTCTTCTTTCATCACGAAAAAAAAAAAAGTATTTCTATCTGTTCCCGCTTTGCAGCAATTAGCATTCGAGCTAAATTTCATCATTATTCACAAATCTATTTAGAATTATGAGTAATTGAGCTTTTTTTCAACATGGCTCTGGTTGATCTCTTATAATCTGCTGCCACCTGCTGGCTGTTTGTGTAATAACTACCATTTCGTCAACAGTTCTTGGCAGTTGAGAGGCTGCATCACAGCCTTATGTATGCCATCGCATAAAAAAAACATAAATAACGTATAAATACGTCTTTGGGACACTTAAAACATTTAAAATAGAACGTATTTCTATGTTTTTGGGAGCAAATGAGTTAAGAGGTGTTCACTGACTGCCTTAAAAAAAGTTTGTCAACAAGAAAGTTGAGTCTTTTCCACTGAGGCACCTTAATTTAATGGCAGCATTTTGTTGCGTTTATACTATCAGCTGATCGTTCAACCCCCGCCCGTCTAATCACATCATACTTGAAATATTTGGCTTGCAGTGGCTGTAGACTGGAATTTTCTCCATTTCTCTTTCGTGTCAGAGGTGTAACACAGGCGCAGTGACAGCTGTGTGAAATGGAGTAGCGGAAAGTCAGGACTGGGGGTGTAAAGTTTAACACCCGTGACTCGCGCTCATTACTGGTCGGGTTGACTGCAGTCATAACTGTCCGACTATTTGGTACGTTGGTGGAGATGGCCGCACAAAAGCCAATATCGGTAATGTGACGCGACGTCGCACTTTATGGGATTCTGTGCGCCGCAGCCATGCAGCCATTTTGTGGGATCTGTGTGAAGGACGCTTGAAAGACTCTCGACAACAAGCAAAATTGTGATAAACTAATGCATCCTCGCTGGCAAGAGATTTGACTCTCCCGCTCGGGCTGGCGGTGATGCGTGCAGCGCGTCAGCCGAAAGCCTTCAACGGGCTTGCGGCTAAGCGGCTAACGGCACAGCGCGAAAGGGTTAAAGGCTTTTCGTCTCCTCTCGGGCCGGCCAAGCGTCAGCATCAGCAGAGGTCAGACGGGTTGCAGAGAGTCGAGTTCTGGCTGAGCAGCTGCTGCATTCAGCGCCTGCCTGCAGTGTGAAGCAGCCTTGGATTACATCATCAGTCAAAACAGGTTTCTGGCCCCTGAAGGACGCGCCAGGAGCAAAAGTTCCTCAGCTTGTCTGCTCTCTTTTCGATAACCCAAAATAACTCAAATTTGTCTTTGAGGGTTTTGGAAATTTTCATAGTTGGATTGTAAATATACACTATGATCCCAAAACACTTTAATATCATTTTTGCTTTGTTGTACAAGATAATTTGATTCGGAAAAAAATGGAAGTGCAAGGACACCCAGCGCGCATGTGGCTGTTGGCAACCAATACGGATACCCTCAACTACTACTTTCCTAATTAGACATTATGACAATTCTGACTTGCTACTAGTGCCAAGTAGAGGCGCAATTATAATATTGACCTTTTAGTTTGGCACTTATTGTACCTTACGTTGGCTGAGTAGCCTGCAACGAGCAGCTGGTCAGCTGTTAACGTAAAAAAAAAAATGTCAACAGCACGGACTCAGCTCCATTGTTGATTAGTCATCAAAACTCCGGATTATCTGATGATGAAAGTTTCATCTCCATTGCCCGTTGAGTGTATTAATCCTCTCTGCCTGCGTCTGTAATTCCCTGAAAGCACCACTTGTTCTCACGCTCAACCTCCTCACATGCAATGTCACACTTTTTTTTTTTTTAAACATCTCTCACTTAGGTCATATGCCCCGCTCCTTTACGAGCATAATAATATTTGATCCGCATCGGCGTGACTTGTAAGAGCTATTATTAAAAATGCCAAACCCGTCGCCACATACCTCCCACCTCCTCCACTGTTGAAATTGACCACCTATTTCTTGGTTCACTATTCACCAATATGCTTTTTCACAAAAAAACAAAAACTATGTGCTCTATCGAAAACCAGAAGTCACAAAATATACCATAATGTCTAAATAGGAAAGTAGGACACTAATAATTATCGCTGTATGCTCAACATCTTGACTGAGAAAAAGGCTTTGTATGTCGTGGAGTTGCCAAGTTTGGCTTGTTTGTTAGAAGCTAACCACACAATTGCTGCATTAAAAAATAGAATCATCTATAAGCCATTAATTTTTTTAAGGGTAATATAAAATGAGTTTAAAGTGATATTTGACTCATTGAACAATTTTCAACAGTGAAATGTTGATATTTTGTCCAGAATGAATTTGATAACTTCATTATTTTTCATGTACAATGAATACCTTTAAAAAAAATTAATAAAATTTTCCTGCTTGTTGTCGACTGATGACATCTCGTGTGCTGAGGAAGCAGCTAACAACCAATCATGGCTCACCTCCTTTCTGGTTTTGGTCAGCAAACTGAGCCATGATTGGTTGTTAGCTGCTTCCTCAGCACAGGTGACGTCATCATCCGTTGACAGCAAGTAGAAAAAACATTTTTTAAAGGTATTCATTCATTGTACATGAAAAATAATTAAGTTACCACAATAATTTCCGACAAAATATTAACTTTTTACTGCTGAAAATTGGTCAATGAGTCAAATATCCCTTTAACATTTTTCAGAAGATAGTTTATGTGACATAACTGTTTTGTTTGTTGTTGTTTTTTAACAGTATTCTAGAGTTACATGTTTAGTTTCAGGTTAAATAGTTGACTGTGTTGTATTTGTGTGGGATAACACTTAACAGTTCACCTTAATTTCAAACCAAGTTTGTTCGTTTTTGTGTGTGTTTTGTTTGTTATATTGGTTTTTTTTTTGTACTATTAGGTTTGAAATAAAATTTCACTTGATCACTGACGTGAGTGTAAATAAACCCTGTGTTTTTTTTTCTGTAGGCCAGTTATCCCACGTGGGAAGACTTTGTCAGCAAGGGAGTCAAACTTCAGTCGCAACTCAGGTAAGACTTGTATCAACGCACACACATTTTTAGCAATATCATCGACCTTACAGAGGATCCATTTGTCGGGTTTCTCACAACAGTTCTTGCCCCAGGGTACATTTATGAAGCTAACGCGCATGTTTTGAGAGTGGTCGGAGCCGACGTTTGAACCCAAAACTGCGAGGCAGATGTACTAACCACTGACACACTATGTTGCCACTTTTTTTATTTTTTTATTTTTTATTTTATTTTTTTACTATTTAATACCTTTTGAATATTGAAAGAACCCATCCCAAACTAATGAAACACACTCAGGTGTCCATTTTGCAACTTCACTGTGCTTTACATAAAAGCTAAATTCACACACGCGCACACACGCACACACACACTGTCACCTGATCTTCTTGGTTAGGTTTACAAGAGTAATGGCCGTGCGTGCGTGCGTGTGCTCATGCAGCGTTGGCGTAGCACACACAGTCTCGCCTGGTAATAGAACACTGCAGACAATACGTCCATTGATGATGATGATGTGGCTTCAGAAGGTTTCCAGTTGCACTGTCGAACTGGCCTTTTTATGTGGCTTTTTTTTTTCTTCTCGCAGTCAGGCGTCCGATAACCGATTGACAGAGTGGTGAGAGAGTCATGTTGATGTCGGCGTCCTTGTTTGGGTCACTTTTTAGTATTTTTGTGTGCTGCGGAGATGTCGTTAGAGGAGCAAGCGTGCGTTGACTGTTGTGGAGCTGAGCAAGTGCGTCTTGTCAAGGTGACGGGTGTGCGCAAACTGCTAAATACGAGGGAGTGTTACGTCGAGCTACACGCTCTGTGAACAAGCACAGTGCAGCTCAGCCACTGGCAAGCGATACGCCGTTGGCAAGTGCGTTCAACTCATTTGAAATGACGTCACTTGTTGTGAATATCAGGCCAGTATGCAAAAACAACAACTTAACAGCTGCACTTTCCTAAAAAGAAAAGAAGTGAATTGATCGAGGTGATTAAATACTTTAAAAAAATAATTTAAAAAAATCTTGTGGGGTGAACCCCCAGTATTTGGAGTTGGGGATGAAGACCCACTGCAGATAGAGAAAGTAACGTAATTGATGCTTCCCCCAAGCGTTTATAATTGTCTATATTAATATGGAGAACCTCATTGCGTAAATAATTGTGATAAGGTTTCATTTCCTGGGAAATCGAGTGCTCACAATTTTTAGCTTATTTTCTTTTACTTTTGAATGTCATTAAATTTCTTCCTGTTTATACAAAAGAGAAGTATTTTGTTCCTTTACTGTACCCAATTTATGTTTGGCATATTGTCCATAACACTTTGGGTAAACATCCATTAAATACTCATTCCCTTTTTTATTTTGTTATTTTTATTTTTATTTTTATTTTTTTTAAATTGACTCATTGAGCCATTTTCAGCAGTAAAATATTAATATTTTGTCCAGAATGAATGTGATAATTTCCATTATTTTTCATGAACATTTTAGACCTTTAACAATTAATTTTTCCACTTGCTGTTAATTGAAGATGACATCACCTGTGCTGACGAAGTAGGTAACAACCAATCATGGCTCAGTTTGATGACTTAAACCCAGAGAACAGGTGAGAGCCATGATTGGTCGTTATCTATTTGCTCAGCACAGGTGATGTCATCTTCAATCGACAGCAAGTGGAAAAACACATTTTTAAAGGTATTAATAGTACAAGAAAATAATGAAGTTATCAAATTCATTTTGGAGAAAATATTATGAAAATGATTCAATGAGTCAAGTATCTCTTTAAGTTACGACTTAAAAAAAAAAGAAAAAAAAGAAAAGATAGCTGTTCTATATTTTGGTGTTTGTATCTTATTAATTATTTACAATTTATTTAATTGTATTCAAGTTCCTTGTATGCTAGAAAGAGCTGAAGTAGATAATTTAGATAATTTTTCATTGCTCGGCCTCATTCCTGTGCCTAATTGGTGTCACTCTCAGCAAGCACGTAGATGGTCTTGCATGCGTTTTTTATTTTTATTTTTTATTTTTAATGCTAAATGTATGTTGTTTTGTCACACTATTCAGGACCACCATCCTCGTGACGGGCGCCTTCCTGGATGCTTTTCAGAAAGTAGCCGACATGGCGATGGGCTCCAGAGGTAAGCACAAACACGACCGCAACCCATCCAGCAAACAAACACCAAAGGCCTTCTTCTCCCCTAGTGGAATGTGTTGATTTTTTTTCGCTGTGCACGGGGTGCTCCGCCATGCTGTCTTAAGACGGTTGCCGTGATTATGTAACACCAGTTGGTATGAAAATGAAATCCAACATGTGGGGGCGTGTGTGCCAGGGGAGCGAATCATGGCCGCTCCCCTCCATGGAAGCAGCAAGCAGACCTGCTCTGTCATGCCTGAATGTTTGTTAAAAAAAAAAAAAAAAAAAAAAAAGGCCAATTATAGAAAATTATTGTTTTTACTCCCCAAATTCAATGAAATGCTATCACATATAGACTACTTTAAAAAGTTTGGCATTTTCCGCATTCAGGGGAAATTAACAGGCGTCCAACACATTTTGATGTCATGAGATCAAAATGACACCTACCAATTGATCAACAGTGCCACGATATTGTGTGGCTTCAACGGGAAGTCAAGCGGCCGCTGAGTGCAAGAAAGCGACTGGAAGAATCACAGAAAGGCATACAAATGGACGACCTTTGTAAATATTCATGGTTCAAACACCAGTTTGCCACTCAACTCATTTCTGGAGAACATCAAATTGCGCAAAAAGTAAACTGGAACATTGAACCACTGGGCATGTGTATTCCAAGGTTTATTGAAGGTCGAATTAAGTTCACCTGTAAAAGTTAGCGCATTTTAAGTTCATCCCAATCACTATTATTTTCTACTAATTTGCTGCAAGCCATTCTCAAATCAGCGATCACAACATTGTCATCATTTTAATTGACATTTCAACAGCCACATAATTTCGTTTCCTGTGAATATAAACATCAAACGTACTCAAAGAAAGAGTAGTCTTTTCTTTTTTTTTCACTAGAAAAAAGTTTTTTTTTCCTAGCCTTTTCTGTGACGCTAACATTGATAGCAAAATATAAAACAGAAGAACCATGATCATGCTGTGGATGGCAAAAAAATATTTTGCGCTCTTTTTGTACCATACATACGCTGTTGAAGTGCTTTGGGCCTAAACATGTCGACTCCCAGCGCGTTGGCATTTCTCTGCCTCGGAGGTGACAGGCCGAGATTTATCGGCATTTCAATTTTGACCTCAAATCAAAAGCAATGCAACAGCGCCATCTACAGGGATCCGGTAGTCAATAACAGTATTTTAAGTTTACAAACCCTGAGACCCTCTTCCATGGCAGGATGTTGTAAATTTTGCTTAAATGTCAAAACAAATAGATGTCCAAGCAGTGAATGTGTTTTATCTGCTTTCAAAGGATTTGCAGGTGGACAAAAAGGCAAAAGCATACAAATTGTGAAGGGTTTTTTGAAAATGTTTGTAGAGGGTGACATAAAATATCCTTGCTGCTGGGCTTTGAAAGAATCATCAGCCCTGATCAATACGAGCGAAGGACAAAGGAGTCTTCGTTGTATTTTTTGAAGACACGTGTTCGTGTGAAAACTGTGTCTTGAGGCGCTTGCATGGGTCACATTGCACAGCATGTGTGTCATCACTGGAAGGCCGAGAGCTGCTCTGAAGACACCTTTTTTTTTTTTTTTTTTTTTTAAGCACACGCTCATAACATCACCGCCGCCATCTGTTAGCTGGTAGCTACGTGTTAGCCGGGCTACAGGGGGCCAACACGCGTGTGTACATGTTGACTGAGCGCATTCCCCCGCCTGTGTGTGTGTGTGTGTGTGTGCGTGCGCGCGCGTTTAGACAACTGTCGCCTCCTCCATTCTCTGGGCCACTACTTTAGCTCGTCAGCTGCTTTCTCCGAGCGAGTTTGCCCAACAGCAATGGAACAGCTGACTTTGAACAAGGGTGCAAGACAGTTCACACTTTCTGACAACTTTTTTTTTTTTTTTTGGGTGGCTTTTATGGGGATTCCACCAAGTTGAACCCTGCAGGGAAATATTGAATAACTTGGATAATTGACAATTTGACCAGTTTTAATCAGTTTGGAAAGCAATGATCAACATTTTTGCCGATTTTTGGTCACTTTATGTACCAAATAACGTGGTGGTCCATCCGCTGCCACATTCTTACACACATACATGCTGAGCACTTCATTGTTTTGTCCCTTTCTAAAATTCTTCCCCTTATAGCACCCGCAGGCAACTATTTGGGCGTGCGTGCGTGCGTGTGTGTTTGAGATTAAGAACAGGTCAGATGTGTGTGTTCAGTGGGTGGTTGCCATGGTAATGCCCCTGTTGTAATTTTTCTGCATCAGCTTATTATTAGGGTCCTCTTGGAATTGCTGTTTATTATCATGTTGCATTTTTGCGTGGGTGCTTTTTGCTAGTACACTGTGAGATCTATTTTAGGGTTGAATAGTACTGATGATGGATGGATTCCTGAACACGGCCACCCACCAAACTCACTTAGTAGCAAGTAGAAAAATGAGCCCCCGGTGCGCTCAATGGATTTATTGAGCGAACAGTAAGAAAAGAAACGTTGTGAGGATGCGAATGGGAAGCACATTGCGAGCTGCCGACTAGCCAAACACGCAGACTAACTAACTAACAGCCAGCCAATTTCGTATTTGTTGACGCCCATGTCACTCACCAGTGCAAGCCCCGCCTTTTAAAGCCATACACAATGTGTTGGTGGTTGATCCCAAGGTGATGCTTTACCTCACATGCAAGTTATTGTTTTGCAAAAATGCACATTTATCCGAATACCGCTACAGTCGAATCGAGTCGATGGTATACTCGATAGAATACACTACAGTTCCAAGATTGGTGGTACGAGGGCCCTTTCATTGCTGATTGACACTCATGCGATTTCACCACCTTGATAGCTTGTTGTATTCTTGTATGCCATTCATTCATTCATTCATTCATTTCATTGCCTTCACTAAGTGGACAATAGTGTGAGCCAGTGTCACATCATTGATTGACACGCAATCGATCGGTGGCCACAAATAGAAGCCGCGAGGCGTCGCGTGTCTGTTTCACGCTGGATGATGCCACTTGTGACTCTGGGCTGTTGTTGCGCGTGTTTTGTGGCTTGGTCGATGATACCGGACTCGTCAAGATGGGATTGAATTAGTGAAAGTTGCCGACATCGGAGCCGTATCAGATGATCGGGCGATTATTCAATTTGCTACGTTCCACAAAACCAAGCGACGGTTCCGTCCGCCGACTTAGCTGTTTGATGCACCATGGGAGCATGTCTGACAAATGCTTTCAACACAAGAACGCCTCGATTTACACTCCAAAAACACTCATCTTAATATACTTAGCTTAAAAAATAAATGGCTTACAGATGAAGTGATTTTGAATAAAAATGCAACATATTCAAAAGACTCTTTCCTAATAGAACAGGCTAAGCTTGCTCAAAAAGATTTTTGCCACTCATCGTAGGCAGCAATTACTACTTTCCTATTAGCCTAGGCTTTCATGGCATACTACGGGTGTTGCAGAAAGAGAAATTCAAATGACCCCAAATTTTACAGGATCTTTGGAACGTGAATGATTCGGCTGTCAACTCTGAATTGTCCTCGCAAAAATTCAGCTACAATTCAAAATCTGAATGAAATCAGCGTATGCAAATGACCTCGTGATCAAATCCTTGTACGGCCCCCCCCAAGCAGTGATTGCAGCTTTCCAGGGTTTCTCAAGACAGATGGCAGGCACCAAAAAGCACAAGATTTCAAAACAAAGCGCACCCAATTACACAAGTGTTGTCATTATCAGCTGATTAAAGAAAAAGAAAAAAAAAGTGTCCTGCTTCCTTCCCTTCTGTGGTGCCCCCGCGTGACTCATCACTATGGCAACTAAGGAACAGTTGACGTCCTTTGGCATCATGAGGCTGTTTTTTTCTTTCTTTCTTTTTTTTCAAAACACACACACACAAAGGTGCTGACGGGTCATTATGGAAGTTTCCGAAGGTCAGCGACTGAAGGACGCTGCTTGCCTCATCCTGACAAACTGGTCAATGAATCAATAAGTGGATCAATACCAGCAGACAGGAAGATTGATGAAGTGTCGCGTTGTGTTCTGCTGTTGTCACTCTTTCAAACTCGAACTAGCGTTGACCACTCGGCGAGTTACGGGGGCGCATTGCCACGGTGACGCACTTTTCACATCACGCACACCTGCACAAGCTGCTGTTGAATGAGTCGTTATGAGCGGCGGGAGAGCGAGGCCGGAAAAAATGTTGCGCTCGGTGAGGCCGCTGAACAGTTTGTCCTCTGTCTATCCCTCTCAGGAGGGAAATTGTAAATGACGAGCGCAGCTTATTTTCCTTTCACGTTTCCATCCGCTTCCATGAAGCAGATCAGTCAGTGTTTGTCCGTCGTGACGGGTTCGGTTCCCCTTCAGTGCTGTTGATGAACAGCAAAAAAAAAACAAAAAACAAAAAAAAAAAAAAACTCTTACAGCTTTCTATCTTGCTGCCCCGTGACTAAACTCTGTGCTTGTTTTAATTCAATGATTTGAACGCGCTCACAACACTTTGATGGCTGCAGTGCAACAGGGAGGAACAGGCAAATAAAGCAAACACGCCTCGCCACACCTTGTACCTCGGCTTTGTGTACGGTTCGTGTGCGCATGCAGAAAGTTTATGAATGACAAATGCGGGAAGTTGGCTTACATCACTTCCTGTTTGTTCTGCCGCCTTTTCATGAATGCTGTCATTTGCCTAAACTGTGCCTCTTTCACTGGGCTTATCCCCCCCTCATTAAATTTTACATAATTCCATCTATGAGTCAGCACCCCCCCCCCCCCCCCCCCCCCCATATTCTTTCATCATTCAAAGCAGCCTGTTGAGTGCAATGTTGCGTTGCCATTTCGTTCACGCGTTCCAGTATGCTGTATGTTTCCCATGGCTTTATTGCCTGGATTTGTGTATAAAATTTCCTGCATCACAATGAACCAATTAATTAGCCATATTCTGCATCTGCAAGCCTGAGCTTGAGGTCCATAACATAATTAGCATTACATTATGTGTCATTGAGAAAGAAAAATGAATGCTTACATTTTGTGCTCTGCTGCACCATTAAAACAAAAACAGTCAACCAATGGCTTACTTTTGGGCTAATGAACTCATTCAACATGAGCCCTAACCTGCATATGCAAACATTTTTGGGTGGACGTCGGTGACTCGCAGAGGGCTCAGTCCCTCGACTAGTCATTGAACCACAGCGCCTCATTTAGAAGCAATTTTTTTTTTCAACTGGTTTCAAAAGGGCGACTTGCGTTCAGCATCTGACTGTTGCGACTTTTGTTTTGCAGGTGCTACCAAGGAGATTGGCTCGGCTCTAACCAGGATGTGTATGAGACACCGCAGCATTGAGTCCAAACTCAAACTTTTCACCACGTAAGACACGCGCACACACACACACGCATGCACGCGTACGTGCGTTTGTGCACAGGCGGTAGCAGGCGGCGTGTGATGTGTTTATGTACCTGAAGGGGAAGGAGGAGACACCAAAGTGCGTCTAATCACACCTTTTATCTCCGTGTGGAATGCCAGACGGCGATGACTCCGAGCTGACGTACGCTTGGATTTGTTATTGTTACGGCGATACAGTCTAGCTTCAATATTCATAAGACATTCATACACAGCGTGTACGAGGGCTGCTTTTTGTGCAACCTCACTTTTAAAGCACACTTCCCCCAAGTGTGAGCTTTATGCGATCATCTGTAAAATGAACAAAAGGCGACTCATGACGTTCGTTCAATCACATTTCTCCTCCTCCCAGAGCCATCTCGGAAAGTCTCATCACACCGTTAGAGTTGAAGATGGAGGAGTGGAGAAAAGCGGCCAGTCAGCTGGACAAAGATCACGCAAAAGGTTTGCCGTCTCGGACACGCGTAAGATGTGTCAACACCACTCCACAATGCCTCCTTCACGTACTTGTTTGTTGTTTTTTTGTCTCAGAGTATAAAAAGGCGAGGGCAGATATCAAGAAAAAGTCGTCCGATACCGTCAAACTGCAGAAGAAGGTGAAGAAAGGTAAGATGGAGGCTCAGATACTCAGCCATATGTAAATACAAAATGGCCGCCTCAAATTACGTCGAAAGCACAAACCGTGTGTGAGAGGCTTCCAAGTAGGGATGTAACGATAAGCGCAATATTGTGATATCGTGATATTAAAACTGCCATTTCCATTTGTGCAGTTCTAACTCCCTCTGGTGGCTAGTTTTTTTTAGTGCCATTTAATTTTCATTAAGGATGTTTTGGCCCTTCTATGTTTAAAATCTATACCAATTGTCAGATGAAGACGAACATAATATTACTGTGATGCAAGAATATATGGAGGAACTCTGTGTGTGTCCATTAACAACATAATAATAATAATAATTAGGGGTGTGAATTGCCTAGTACCTGACGATTCGATTCGTATCACGATTCACAGGTCACGATTCGATTCGATACCGATTAATCCCGATACGAATTTATAAGTCGATTGTTGCGATTTTTTTTCATTCAAATTTAGAAAATACTAATCAGTAAGCTTGTAGAGTGTAAGATTTATATGAAAATGTATTATTTATTGATCTGAAATTTCAGTCTTATAGAGGTTGTAATCTGTTTCATGTTTGAACAGCATTAAAATAAAATATTAAGGCTTAATGTTCCGTTCATATAACATTCTTCCATGCTCAAGGTGTGAATCCTAAAAAAAACAAAAAAACGATTCTGCCGATTATTGAATCGATTCGAGAATCGCGCGATGTAGTATCGCGATATATCGCCGAATCGATTTTTTTTAACACCCCTAATAATAATAATAATTGATGTTATGTACATGGCAGTATGAGCTCTTTTTTTTTTTTTTAACAATATTGTGACCTTTTTTAAATATCGCCAACTTCCCCACAATATCGTGATAATTATCGTATTGTGAGCTTCATATTGTGATGATATCGTATCATGACATTTGGATATCATTGCATCCCAACTTCGAGGTAAAGAAAGAAAGGAAACTGACATTTAGTC
The DNA here is from genome assembly GCF_051991245.1 of Festucalex cinctus. NCBI lineage: Eukaryota > Metazoa > Chordata > Actinopteri > Syngnathiformes > Syngnathidae > Festucalex > Festucalex cinctus. The sequence continues at coordinate 29,148,984 of NC_135418.1, read as the reverse complement.
TATTCTCATGTCCATCACACACAAAAAGTCTCGTTCGTTTTATTTTGGGCTTTGCAAAATAATTAGCAAAACATAACATATTATTTAAAAAAAAAAAAAGTGCACACCTACACCCATGTGAGCATTTGTTTTCTTTAGTTTGCTAAATTTCTGCATGATGGGAGGCTCCCGTGACACACCCAGCGGTTGCCATGGCAACACCTGGCCACACCATCCCCAAGACCAGAGATTACCACTTGGCAGCGACTAAGACTGCCTATGGGCCTTTTACAGCTTGATCATAGGAGAGGGGCAACGCCCGAACACATGTTGAAACACACCTCCTCCAGGCCCGACAGTTAGTTTGTAAACACGTCACATACCCGTTGAGTGACACGTCAGACCCTCCCAAGGTGAACCCCACTCATGTGGGTTTTTATGTGTCCAGACTTGTTTATTTGTTTTGCTTTTGTTTCCCCATTTGACTTTGCGCACGCATTCCATCCGTCATCCTGGAAAGTGAAATAAAAGAAACACTTAAGTGATGGCCATTTGTGCCGGAGTCGATTCAATGCGGAGTTGGGTAAGCTCTGATCCACCAAAGGATTGGATCGATAAGAAGTGCTGCAAATGGAGATTCCCATTACCTGCTTTAAGAAATAATCCAGTGGCTTGATATTTGTATTTTTACTGACTCTCACACATCAGCAGAGGTGTTCTCACTCTGTTCTTGAGTAGAAGAACTTTGGAAATCCGGCTTAATTACGACATGCAGTTAGCTATAGCCACACCCCTAAAGTGCATATTCCTTTCGTGGCTGTTTTAGAACGCCTTGTTGTCAGCCATGAGTGCGTGCATGTCATGCAGAGATTGGTAGAAGAGCGATGGAGCATTGTGTGTGTTTTTTTTGTTTTTTTTTAATATGTCCAGCTTGGCAGGAGAGCTTTGTACTGCTGTGGCTGCTTCAGAGTGCCTCGTTGTCCCGCCATGACCCAATGGAATCTATTTCAGACGTCGTCTTTCAGCTGAGATTTTTCACGGCTCAAACATGTTGTCATAAGAAGGTGGTCAATGACGTAGCATCCACTTTGGCAGGTCGTTACGTAGCAGACGCATTTGAGCGACAGTTGAGCAGGGGTGTGGTCTCAAGCGCAATCAGCGGACGCAGCCCCAACATTTATGAGTGGAAATGGTGGCTTGATTATTATTATTATTATTTTTTCATTATTTTGAAGGCTCATTTTCTGTACTTGGCGGTTCTGACATGGTTGTTAACACTCGTCTGTGCTGTGTCAAATTTAAGAAGACATTTCTTTTTATTTAACAAAGACTTCACAAAGTATTTGTACTTCATTACTTCCCACCACCACTCCTCTCAACCTTGTTTTTCTTGTTTTTTTGCAGCGCTTTTGCCGCTAAGCTCCATTTTGCATGTCGATTTCTTTTCCCTCGGCGCCCCAGTTCACTTCAGTTCATTCGTGATAGGCTTGGCTGAAATATAATTACGGATCGTTCCACGTTTCCGTGCGTGCGCGCGCGTCGACACACTCTGTCATTATGCGGCGTTCGACCACTTCAAGATCGCGTCTCAAGTTGCTCGCCGTAGCGAGAGGCAGATGATGGGAGGAGTCGAGGGAGCTTTTAAAGGTGGCGGTCACTCTGCACTTATATGTAAAGGATGTGTGAGATCTTAAATGGAGTCAAATGAGAGAGTTAAAATAAGAAAATGATGTGCAAAGAGTCAGCCTGGGCTGTCATTGACCTGTCGTGTTGTTTGCTATTGTTTGGTTGAGGAGGGATAATCCCCAAGACAAATTCGTCTGTCGGTGAGGAGCGTGGAGTTTAGCTAAACAAACGTTTTGCATTTATAAATCAAGTTGTGGCCTCGAGGTTAGGGCACAGACCATTTGAAAGAAGTAGACGCAACCACAATGGCGTCACCCGCTAGTTTGTGGACTACAAGCCCCCCCCCACCCCCACACCTTTTGTTCTCCACAGTGTTGTATTCTACTCCATAGTGTCCGTGTTGCTACTCTTGTCTCCACATATGGAATAATGATCTTTCCATTAGAGATCGACCGATATGCTTTTTTCAGGGCCGATACCGATTCCGATTATCGGTAGTCAAGGAGGCAGATAACCGATATTTGAAGCCGATATTCATTTGCAGTAAAAGTTAAAATGTTGGCACCAAATTTTTGAATAATGCAAACCCTAACCGTTCTTTACAATGGATTCTCACACTACACTTTTCATTTTACATCCTTCTATCTGCAATAAGACGTTGGTGGCGGGGGGAGTTAAATGTGGGGGCCAATGTGACATTACCTTTTATAGCATTTGGGATACTTGTAGTTTTATTCTATAAATGTTATATTTTTATATTTTGAAGTAATAGGAGGAACCCTGTCATTCAAAATGTGCATCAGCTGTGGCATTACTTATTACTACAGCAAAAATAAATAAAAAAATTCCATGAGAAAAACTATTCATCCCTGAACACCATACAGTTCTTGTAGACCTTATTATGATTATTGTTATTGTTACCATATAGACAGTTTTGATAAGCTGAGGATCTTAAATCGAGAACAGCAATATCATGCTACTCCTCTCTACAAGAGAACTGTCAAAAGACACTTCATCATGTAGTTTACTGCCACTTAGGATGCCCCAATCAACGCAGAAAAAGGGTTGAGTAAAATAACTTGGTTATAATAATAGTAAGAATAACTTGGTTAAACAGACATTGTTGCGGTGGACCGCTGCCAGTTTCTGCTGTTTAATGTGTTTTACACTTATAGACACGTGTGTGTATATGGGCACACTATTCTCTCACTACTGTACTGTACTGTATCACTTAATGGCACAGATGTACTTGTCTAAGTAATAACTGGGCTGCAACATTGCTAATTCACATTAACAAGCACTATCTTAGCTGTCCACATGAATAGTTACTAACACACGAGAAAGTTATACAACACACCAAACATGAGCTCATTATTCAAAGTATGATGCACGTAACGAAATTACATCACTGAACATTAATTGCAGCCGTGTACGGCCGTAGATGTTACATATTAGTGGCATCCATTGAGAGGATAATGTCCCAAATGACGGCAGACATGACGTGAAAAGAGAGACAAAACGAGCAAATAAGCACACTATACTTTAGTGCACTTCTCTACTAATGCCAAACATACGGAAGAGAACACGTTCGTGTAGTTAAACGGTGTTTGAGACACTTAATTAGTTACGGAGCGGACTTTAACGAGGTGCACAACGAGCTGTCAATCAAATCGACGTCGAAGCTTAAGGCACACAATGGCAAACCAGTGCGACAAATAAACACAATATAAAGTAACTAAACGCTATTTAGTGTCACTGTGGCATCTCACTGCATAATAACCGCTATGCAACAAGTAGTGGACGTGACCCAGAATGCAATGTGTGCGTCACGAGAGGTAAATATAATGACGTTACTCTACTCTTAACATGGAACTAGACAATATAATAATGACAACTGTTAATATTTGGAACCTTTCTAACAAACATTATTTACTTAATTAAGTGAAAATGTGTGTGATTCCCTCCCCGAGTAGTTCAAGTAGCGAATTAGCTACTGGGTGTTAGCCTACATGCTAAGCTGAACACACCACTGTTAGCTAGCGGGGATTCAATGCAAGGCAATGCAGCTCCATTCATATAGTGCATTTAATACACAACATAATTCAATGTGTTTAGCTTATCATGGTGAAACGATCGGCGGAGTCTCTTCTCTTTTAACTTACCTTCGAAGCATGTGTCTGTCGCGTTGTGTACGTGGGTGCGTGTGTGACCGGCTACTGTGATACAGGCATACACTACTGATTGGTTCTGGCTCTTGCACGGCTAACCAATCAAATGCTGCTATGGGCGTCACATTGCTGGAGTTGGACTCCATAACAGACAGAGACGCTCTGGGCTGCATTCGAAGCGAAAAGACGGAGTTTTAAATGGATCGCTCATATCGGCCGTCAGATTAATAAAACAGACCGATACCGATATGTACCAATATGTCAAATATCGGCCCCGATTATCGGCCCGACCGATTATCGGTCGATCTCTACTTTCCATGACCAAGAATGAAACACACGAGGCCGTCGTTTTCCGCCATGGTGATGACAACAACACGCTCGTGCTATCTGTTGACATCTGAGGAGAAGAGAATGTCCGACGTAGCTTTTTTTTGTTGTTGTTATCGCCGTTAGTGAACGAATGTCATTTAAGGCCGCCCTAGGCTAGCAAGTACCCCCAGTGTGTGTAAAATGTGTGTGCGCGCGTGTGTCAGGTATGCAGACGAACTGGTTTTTACGTCCAAAGAAAGTGCTTCCCATGAGCCTACTAGCAAGCATCACATTTTTTTTGGCTACTGTTGCTTTCTCTCGTCAAGTGCTGGAGGCTGTTTAAGCTCACTTTAATGGCTTTTTAGTTTAACCATTAAGAAACAACATCCACTCATTCAAATGCTTACATACAACTAATGATTATTTTATTAATCTATTCGTCTGTCATTTATTTATTTTTTTAGAATAGCAGATTAATTGAAAAACATAAATTTCCTTCACTTTATTAAAAAATAAATAAATAAATAATTTAACCTGTCAGAAAATGAGCAAAAATGTCGATCATTCTTTTTTTTGGCCTTGTGGTTGCAGTTGGCTGTGTTTGCTACTTTATTTTAGAAAATGATTTTTTTTTTTTTTTATTTAAATACGAGGCATCTTTTTAATTCCCATGGCAATTAGAGGTACACATGCTAACTTTGTTAGGATTAAAAGGAAACGTTTTTGCATCACTCTGCAAACACCTTCCGGTTCGTTCTCCCTCGTCTGCGGGGTCTCTACAAATAGATTAGTTTTACTTTAAAATTTGCTATATAGCGGGTCAGCTTCTCTTCACACTGACATGACAAGCATTTGCCTGCACAGTAAATAAAGGCTTTAGAATGGTGCCAGTTGAATCCACTTTGCATCATTTCCTACGGGGATTAAAATGTGTTTCTTGAAAACAATGCATCCTTTGAAGCCAAGCAGTCAATGTGCGATTAAAAATATTGAAGGAAAATGTCAGTCAAGTACGTGAGAAACAGCTGATTCAGTATTGTTTGTGTTTGCCCCTGTAGTGTGTGACACAGTAGTCTTTACTGCCCCCTGTTGACAACTGTCTGACATGCGTGAGATGTGTTTTTTTTTTTTTTTTTTTTTTTTTTTAAAGACTAAACATTCTGGTGTTTATTTGTAATCCTACCAATGTGGATATTTGATCAGTTAGAAACATCCTGTGCGTGTGCGTGTAGGGAAGGACGCGGTGCGCGGGCAGCTGGACAGCGCGCTGCAGGACGTCAACGTGCGCTACGCCGTCCTGGAGGAGACGGAGAAGAGGGCTGTGTGCCGGGCGCTCATCGAGGAGCGAGCGCGATACTGCACCTTTGTCACAATGCTGAAGCCAGTGCTGGTCAGTGAGCGTGTGCGTGCGTGCGTGCGTGCGTGCGTCGCCGCTAATCGATAAGTAGTACAAGTGTCGATGGTGGCCGCGTGCTGTTTAGGACCACGAGATCAACATGCTGGGCGAGGTGACCCACCTGCAGACCATCCTGGAGGACCTCACCACGCTGACGGCCGAGCCCAACAAACTGCCACCAGCCAGCGAGCAGGTACGCCAGCGACGATGCGATGACACTTCCGCGTCCTCCTTTTAATTCCCGTTATTGACCAGTTGTTTGTGCCTCAGCATTTGCACATTTGCTAGGAAAAGACCTGATAATCGGCGCTGATATTGGGCATTTTGACGAGTATCGGCTGATAAAAAATAAATCTCAAAGAATTTTAATTTCAGGGAACATTTTATTAAAATTTCCAGTTTTAAAATTTCCTGGGAACCATCTGAAACTTTTGTTTTTGTTTGACATAAAAACTAGAAATGTGAAAGAAGAAATTTGACAGTTTTAAGATTTCTGGTATTTTTAAATTTTTTGGGGAAAAAAAGATTAACTGTAGAAAACTATACAGAGAGATGGTATGAAGTTTCCATTGAACTTTTTAAGACTTACTAATAACCTTGGGAGCTCCCTGAACATTTTGTTAGAAATTTAAATGGATATCTCTTGTCTAACACAAAAAAAACAACTTTACATTTTGAAAAATCTAAAAAAAATAAAACAATTAAAAAAAAGTTCAATAAACATGCTTTCAGACATTACAACAAAGTCAAGGCATTTGCATTTAAACATCTTTTGACGTCAATATCCTCCCACTCAGACATTATCGGCCTCCTTGACGACTAATAATCGGCATTGGTTTCGGTCCTGAAAAAAACAACATATTGGTCTATGTCTAAATTTGCACATTTTGTTCTTTGGAACCGACACTCCTTGTTTGCTGAAAAACTTGTTTTGGGGCTAGGGACAAAGCAATAAACTTAGTACTTTGGCGCCATCTGGTGGAATATTTGGAGTTGCTGTTAGTTGTAGTTTCGAATTGAAGTGTTTTTATTTATTTATTTATTTATTTATTAAATGTATTTGCGCTAACATAGCCACCTAAATAGCTAATTAAGCTAATTCAGCTAAGTAGCTTCTATAATTATGCAAGAATATCACATTATATTCATTCAAAACTCCCCAGAAACCACATAAGTGCATGGTGCACTACCAACTGATGTATTTTGCTTTGCTAGATATTGAATATGTATTGGCTCTGTAGAGGCCTGATTCTGATGAGATTTATTTATTTTTTTCCTTCTCAGGTGATTTTGGACCTGAAAGGTTCCGATTTCAGCTACACCTACCAGACGCCACCGGCCTCTCCTTGCAACACGCTGTCCAGGAAGAGCAGCATCAGCAGGTGGGATTTGCTCCAACAGAACATTCATTTTACACAATTGAAGCTGATGAATCTTTTTGTTCTTTTGTTAGCTACCAGTCTGGGTCGGTGCGACACGTCCCTTCCTTGGACTCTATCAGCTGCGCTGTGGATGGCGTGCACATCCAGGTAACGTCTCGAGCTCCAGCTGTATGTTGCGGAACGCACGTCAAATGACGTCAGCGCCACACTCGGGCGGAATCCACGTCTTAAAAAAAGCGCTCCCTCGAATGTTTGACTGCAAATGAAAGGCCGCGTGCTTGCCTCTTCCTGTGTGTAGCAGCAGCGCTCCTCCCAACGTCTTCTGCTCGGCTGCGACGAAAGCGGCCGCTCGCTCAGCGAAGGGAGCTCGCCCTCTCGCCCGGGCGGCCGCCACGGCGGCAGCCGCGGTCGCCACGCTTGCAACGCCGCCGGCCAGCGGCTGGCGCCGGGCCGCCGCGTCAGCCGTCGGGATATGAGCACCGTGAGACGCGCGCTAATAATTTCCTCCATTTATTTACTTATTTAGTTAGTTATTTTTTGTTTGCTGTCATCGCATCATCACATCGCCCTCAGTGTGTGTATTGCCGTTGAGTTCCTCGTGCTTGCACACGTAATTCGTAATTTTCAGTTGCAGTTTGCAGTCAAAAATGAAAAAAAATGTATTAATCTGATACACAAAAAAAATGGAAAATGTACTATTTACTACTTTTAAGCAGGATACATAATCAGTCGACCAATTAATTGTCCAATATTAGTACTTTGCAAATCTATTAAAAAAAAAATATTACATGAACATATTACAAAATAAGTCAAAGACTGACATTCAATTCAGTTCAAACTTAAAAAATAAAATAAATAAAAAATTAAAAATTTTTTTTTTTTTTAACCTCTGTTGCAAGTAGGGCTAGGTCTAAAATATTGATATATCGAATCAATATTCCTTTTCATAGCCCAATATTGCTTAAAAAAACAAACGTATAAATATGTCTTTGGGGCTTGTAATTTTTTTTTAAATAAAACGTATTTATACGTTCTTGGGAGCAAATGAGTTAACTAAATCCAAAATCAATTGTGAATCAAATCGAATTGATTTTGGAAATCTGAAATCTGATAGCCAGTCCTGGTTGCAAACTTATATCCTAAAGAAGAGTCCACTGTAATGTATGTAATTCATATGTGTTAATGTAGAGTTATTTTATGAATTTATTATTTTCTATCTGAGACAAAAAAGTTTGAAATCTTGTATTTCTTGTTTTTGTGTGACATTTGTGACTTTATCATTTTTGAATTTGTTCAATCAACCATGCCACCAGCATTATGAGCGACATCGGAATGCGTCAACGCCATTGTCGTCCATTTTGTATTCCGTCCCCACGCTTACATTTAGCATCCTCGTACATGTTCCTTCATTGTCGTTTTGTTGCGCTCGGCAGCAAACTGATGTTGTTGTTGTGTTTGTGTGTGACAGGATGCAATGGGCTCCACCAATCAGATGGCTTCTGCGGGCACGGTGGGCGAGAACGGCCTCCTGGCGCCCCCGCACAGCGCCTACACGCAGCACGGCGAGAGGGTCCGCGCCATGTCTGCATCTGGCAAGGTACGTCACGCACGCACGCACGCACGTGTGACACGGGCAAAGTCACGTGAGCTCACCGTTGTCGTCCGGTTCGTCTTCCGTCAGTCGTGTTCGGCCCGCGACCAGCTGGCCTTGACGCTGGGCGCGCTGACGGCGGACGCGCCCGCGCGTAGCAGCCGCGACTCGCTGCACTGCTCCAGCGGTTACAGCACGCAGACCACCACGCCGTCCTGCTCCGAGGACACCATCCACACGCACGGTAAGTGCACGCGCGCTCGTCACAACCGCCCTCGCCCTCGCCGCCGTCGCCGTCTTGAGCATTTGTCCGTCCGTCTCTCCGTCCGTCCGTCATCTCGGTCTCGAGTTGTTTCTCTGCTTAAAACACAAACCAACTCCTTCCTTCTCTTCCAGCTGTAAAGCGAGAACCTCCCCTCTATGGTAGGTCTCTGGCTGACCTTTCACTATTCCGCATCCTGCTCGCGTCCTCCCTTGAGTGTCGTGTCACGCTCGTGTTTCTGCTTTGCTTGCATTTCAAATCATTTAGAATCCGCATTGAATGGCGATGACATGAATGCACTCCAGCCTTGCCCATTATAGCAATAAAAAGTTCACATTTTGTCTATAATTGATTTGATACTTTCATTATTTTTCATGTACAATTTAGTACCTTTAAAAAGACATTTTGCAACCTGCTGTCGACTGAAAATGACATCACAAGATGCTCAGGTAACCATTCACAGCTCAGCTTGTGAATGTCACATGACCAAACCTAGCAAACAGCTGAGCTGTGATTGGTTACCTGAGCATCTTGTGATGTCATTTTCAGTCGACAGCAAGTTGCAAAATGTCTTTTTAAAGGTACAAATTGTACGTGAAAAATAATGAAAATATCAAATTTATTATAGGCAAAATATTAATGTTTGACTGTCAAAAATGACTAAAAGGCTGGAGTGGATTCATGGCATCTCCGTTCAAAGTTTCCCTTGAATCTTACCTCTTTTTAAAAGTGCAATTAGTATACCATCTCTAGAAATTGTCAGCTGTAAGCCTTTAAGGGGCGGGGTTAGTCCATGCGTGAGCATCTGTGCTAAATGAGCCAATGAGTTAAAAAGCTGCTAAAATTACCTAAATTTGGTCATTTGCAAGGGAAAATGTTTGCATTTGACCCACTTTTATAAAATTGCTAAAAGCTTCCAAAGGTTTTTTTTATTTATTTATTTATTTTTATTTATTTATTTATTTATTTATTTATTTTTCTATGTGGTTTACAGGGAAAATGCATGCATTTTAGCATTTGAGTCACTTTTTTTTTTTTTTTTGTACAATTTACCAAACAAATTTCCGAATGAGCTAAATGTGTTGCTAAGTGCGGATCTGGTCTGAAAAGTTTGTAACTGCACTGAAAATCCCTCACATGTGTCTCGTCTCCCTCTTCCAGTGGACTACGAGTCCATTTCCTTCCACGGGGACGGCGACTCCATCTCCCTGCACCACCTGTCGCACGGCGGCGGCGGCGGCCAGTCGGACTTCGACAAGTCGTCCACCATCCCGAGGAACTCGGACCTGGCCTTCCAGTACCGCAAGTTCGCCCAGTCCAAGCGGCCCGCCTCCACCGTCAGCCTGCTGGCCGAGACGGAGCTGACGGGCGGCGGCGGCGGCGGCGCGCACACGGCCACCATCCGCCGCAAGCCCTCCACCAAGCCGGCGTACCGCCGCGGCACCGTCAGCGGCGGCGTGCCCATCCCCATCTGCACGCCGCAGGTGCCCGCGGCGGGGACGAGCGACGAGAACGTCTTCGTCGTCACCTCCGGCCTGGCTTACAATAAACACTTCGCTTCCACGCAGAGCCTCAGCGGCCCGCCGCCGTCGTCCTCGTCGTACTCGCCGTACTACCAGCTGGTGCCCGGGCAGATGCCCATCCCGGTGCCCGTGCCCACCGTTCCACCAGAGGGCGCCGTTGCCAAGCAGCAGCAGCAGCAACTCCAACAGCGAAACCAGCAGGCGCAAATGCAGCAGTTTCACCACGAGCAGCAAAAACAAAACCAGATCCAGAACCAGATCCAAAACCAGCAGCAGTTCTACCACGAGCTTCAGAAACAGAACCGGCCCCAGATCCACAACCAGATCCAGCCCCAGTTCCAAAACCAGCAGCACAAGCAGAAGCTCTTCCACCAGCAGAGGGCGCAGCAGCAGCAGCAGCAGCAGCTTCCGGCTTGCCACGCCCAGCGAGGGAACTCGTTCCCGGGCTACGCGAGTCAGGAGCAGCCCCCTCCGCCCTCCAGCCTGGACCAGGACCAGGACCAGGACCAGGACCAGGACCAGGATGTGGTGATGCAATCGTGGGGGGACAAGGACATGCTGCACCTGATCCGGAGCGTGAGGCTGAAAAGGACCCTGACCAACGATCGCTCGGCCCCCCTGCTCCCCCCGCCGGCCAATCACAATTGAGACGCCGCTTGTCTTTTTGATTGGTGCACCTTTCCCAAAAACTTTTTTTTTTGTTTTTTTTTTGCGTATCGCTTCACGTTATTGACCGTGAATTATTAAGCTTGCCAGATTGCCATACATTTCTGGAATGGAGTTAGGATGGGGGAATTTAGCTCCCCTTGCCCACATGTGAGGGCATCACAGTACTTGAAAGGGATACTTGACTCATTGAGCCAATTTTAGCAGTAAAATGTTCATATTTTGTCAATAATTGATGTGGTAACTGCATTATTTTTCATGTACAATTAATAACTTTAAAAGTAATTTTTCTACTTGCTGTCGACTGCTGTTGAGCCATGATTGGCCGTAACCTACTTCCTCAGCACAGGTGATGTCATCAGCAGTCGACAGCAAGTTAAAAAATTACTTTTTAAAGGTATTAATTGTACGTGAAAAATAATGACGTTAGCACATTAATTCTAGACAAAAATATGAACTTTTTACTGTTGAAAGTGGCTTAGTGAGTCAAGTATCCCTTTAATTGCTGGTTTTTTGTTTTTTACTGTCGAGTTAGTAAATCCTATTTTGGCTTGCATCACAAACCAAAAAAAAAAAAAGTTTGAACCAACCTTCAATTTTTCATTTCCATGAATCGTCGTTCAAAATTCAAATGGAAAGTCCAATTTTTCCTGGAAATTTCTCAGCCCGATTAGTTGGTGACGAGTCACTTCCGGCATCCAGGAAGTGTTTGTGGCCTGTGTGCGCTTGATGCGCATTCCCCCGACTCCCAGCCGGGTGGGGGTTTCTTAGATAACGACGTTGACGCGTGGCCCTGAGGCCAATTTCATTTTATTTTGATTTGCTTTCCATGCGGATCTTTCTGACTAGAATTCAACGTTGACTGAAGCTGATGACTGCGAATACGTTTGAGGAAATGAAGCTGAATTTGCAGTTTTAGGATTGAACACAATCCTCAGAGTCGAGCTGTTGTTTGTGTTTATTTTATTTTTTTGGCTGATGATTCATAGCGGGGCTATGAGGAGAACAAGCTAAAAAAAACAAAAGTTCCCATTGCTGTTTTGATTTTTGCCACATGATGGCGCTCTTAGCTTTCGGGATCTAGTTCAAGGTTAGGGAAGCTTTTATTCAGTCCGTTGTAACAAAAGAAAACAAAACAAAAAAAGTTCCTCTGAGGTGTTTTATGGGCTGAAAACTCTGGGTTGGAAATTTTTTTTTTTTTTTTTTTTTTTTAAGTATGAAAAAGTACAAAAGTCAACTTTTTTTGTGCCTCTTTTATGCCCTGCGGTTTAGTTGACTCAAAAGACGTTTTGAGTGTTTGTAGGACGTTGTTGAAGTTTTTCGTTTGTTAGCGTCCACGGTTGCCATGGTTACAGTTCAGCTGGTGTTTTCTCTCTCTCTCGTGCTGTCTGGTTGTACAAATTCCCGTTCAAAATAGAATATTATTCATATTTTTCTGCATCGGCCACGTCGGTCGGGTATGACGCTGACGTCTTATTTTTTTTGTAGAAGATGCTTCAACCAACAAGATTGTACTTTGATTTTTGCTGTTGTTTTCTTCCCCTCCAAATGCTGTCAATCATCTTCATCATAAATCATAATTATAGTGACAATGCTTGTCAAAAAAAAAACGTCTGCTTGTTGTCCTCTTTCAAACTTCATTTGACACGATTTGTCAATCGGATACATAAAAATATATATATTTCAATGAAAATAATGAATTAATGGTCCATTAATGTAGTGGGTCAAATTGTCCCTTTAAAAAAAATAATAATAATAATAATGACGGGACAAATATTTTTTAAAACATTATTTTTATTTAGAAAAAAAAACAAAACAAAAAACGTGGATAAAACTGTTATGCTGGTCTAATGTCTTGTTAATGCATATGAAAAAAATGAATTAAAATGTAATGCCAATGGAGAAACGATTTGCATTTCACCATATTAAAAAACTATTTGTGCACATGGGAGTTAGTGGGGTGATAAATTAAAATTCAATAAATTGTATTAAATGTAATATTTTGTTTATGAAAGAAATATGATATACTCCCCTAATACTAAACTTAATTGAAAAAAAATCTTAATTTCATTTATAAAAGTTATAAAACAACCACAATTAAAAGTGCAAATCAAATATAAAACAAAAGAAAAAACAAAATGTTCCCAGATTTTAAAAAATAAAATTGATCAAACCGTATTTTAATGAATGTTTTTTTCCCCAACATTAAACAAATTAAAAAAAAAAAAAAAAAAGCCCCCAGGTCCCTCCCTGTCCTGTCACAGTTCGTCTTCGGCCACAGGTGCTTCTACTCAACCGGCAGGTAAATAAACAAACTCGTGCCTGGATTTGCCACCTGATGAAATGAGATGAAATCAATTTCTCTCCCTTGCGTCATTATAGGCTGTCCCTAATGTTGTGACCTTTTCATAGAGGGCGCCGAGGCGTGTCAACAAGAACAACAATGACAACAGGTGAAGTGACTCACCTTTTTTTCCTTTTTTTTTTTTTTTTTGTGCCTTTTTTCTTCTGCGCTGACGCTCCTCTTCGGTCTCAGGTAACACAAAACAAACGCACACGCTGACTCATCTTAACCTCGCTCCTGTTTACTGTCTCTTAAAATAGCATCCAATCATCTCTAATGGATGTTGTGATCTTGTATAATCACTTCACTGCGTTACATTTCCATTTTTTTTTTCATCTTATTGTTTTCAAAATGTCACCAGAAGTCAAAAGCCTGACATGATGACGTCACCCCCCGTCCAATTTACTCTCAAACGGACTCAAACAAACATTTTCTTTTATAACCACAAAATACAAGGAAGTCAATCGGATGAATTCAGAATATCTCATTAATTACTTGAGTACAAAATGCGTACAAACACCGCAAAGAGATTTCGGTGTTTTTGTAACCACCTCAAGTTGTAACTTGGTGGTCCAAATTTGGACCCAGGGCCTCGAGTTGGACACTTTTCCGGCCTTGTTATGGAGCGAAAATGATCTCACACGAAGCCACTCATGCATATTCGGAGCGTGAGTCACCGGCTGGCCCAGATCGGACCCGTGACTCAGCGGCCACGTCACGGTGACTTTGCACAAATCTGGCCCGCTCGCTCGCTCGCTTGTTGCAGCCAGATTGCACCAGCCGAGCCGAGCATGCCCGCTTGCGCCAGTAGGGGGCGCAGCACACCGTCACCCTCAACGTCACCTCACTCAGGAGAAGTGGGACAAATCTTGAACCTTTTCCACTCCACAATTTGAGAGTTTTCAGACACGTTTCACGTTTTGTGTTGGCGCCAACATGGAAGACAATGATTTATTTTACTCAAAATGTGCACAATGCTCAACATGAAAACATATTTACTGTCATTTATTTTTGTAAACGTATTAAAACGATTTAAAAACACAAGAAATCAATTAGATAAAATAATAATAATACATTATCATACATGTAATCAACCAATTAGATATAAATAATGAATTATAATAAATTATAATACTTAATAATAATACATTATAATAAATATAATCATAAATATTTTTCCCCTCAAATCATGCCATAATGACAACAAAAATATTTTTTTAAATGTATAGATTGATTAAAAAAAAATAATAACATGCGGTGCATCTGGAAAGTATTCACAGCACTTTATTTAGTAGTAGTAAGTATTTTTCCCCTCAAAATTTCACATACAATCTCCCATCATGATTATCTGAAAATGTTTTCTTTCATTTTATTTATGTAAATATATAAATAATTTACTTTTTTTATTTTTTTATTTACTTATTTATTTATATTTTTGGTTATTTACCTATTTATTTTTCATTTATTTACTCATTTACCTATTTATTTATTTATTTATTTGTTTACTTATTTACCTATTTATTTATTTACCTGTTAATTTTTTGTTTAGTTAGTTATTTACCTGTTAATTTTTTTATTTACTTAGTTGCCTATTTATTTTTTTATTTACTTGCTTATTTACCTTTTTTTTTTTTTTTTTACTTATTTTACTGAAACTTTGGATAGTCATAAATATTCACAGCTGAATGAGTATTGCACACAAAATAAATAAATAAATAAATAAATAAATAAATAAATAAACCCAGAGGAAAAACTCGCGTCAAATGTTGCTGGCTGAACTGAGCTGACGTTTCGTCCGACTTTTTGAACACTTTGAATGAATCTGATGGCGACTTTGACTTTAGCCTTCATATTTTTTATTGCCTTCATCTTACACACGCAACCGTTTTTATGACATTTGTGTTGCTGTCGCGTTTGCTGCCATAAAACAGACCAGCAAAGCTCAGAGAGAGCCGCGAAGGGCGGCCCTAATCATACGGCGGCGGTGCTAACGAACTCAAGGTTAGCTAGCTGATAATCCGGCCCCCCCATCATTGCCGCCACCAACCTGTTATCGCTAACCAAACAGTGGCGGCGGGATCAAAAGGAAGCAGAAGGCCGCAGCGTGCAAACACTTGTGACAGATAACAATGAAGAAAAAAAAAAAAAAAAAAAAACTTTTCCCACTACCGGAGTTGCTTGAAAAAGTCTCCCTTTTTATGCACCGCTCATCATTGTGGCGGTTGGAGTGAGTGCCTGCGCTGCGTCACTCCTGCAGCCATTTTCTAATATTTTGATTCTCTTTTGGAGTTGAACAAGCTAGCCGAATTATTAGGAACATGTGTCAGCGTGATGCTGTGAAGTTGTACACCACTCGGATGTACAACCTCAATAATGCGCCATGGTTAGTTAAATATGGGCGAATATTTGATCCGAGTCCGGTTATAGGCATCCTTCCACTTGAACAACAAATGACGTCAACACGCACGCACGCACGTGAGGCGCACGTTTCCCGCCAAACGGGTCCGCCGGGTCAGACGTTCCCGGGAGAGCGTTGCGACCCTTCCCAGCGGGGCTTCTTCGCCATGGCAACCGGGCGTCTCGTAAATGCCAAGTCGTCACGCTGTGACGGTGACACACATTGTGGCTCTGCTCACCTGTGTCGACGAGTGTTTCCATTTGAGTCGTGTTTTCTTTTGTGTTGGGACAAACAGTGGAATCAGGTCAGCTTTGTGCCGCCTCCCTTAAATAAACATCAAGAAAAAAAGACGACAAATAATGTGTATCCTTCTCACACGGACGTGAAAAAGTCCCACTTGCTAACCATAACAGCAGCACCTAAACAGTGTACATGGAGGCGCTGTCTTTAATTGCAATCAAATCCACTTAGCAATGTTGTTTGGATGCTCCACAATCTTGTGGTACTGCCACAATGTTTTATGTCCCTCCACAATGTTGTGTGGTTGCTTTGCAGTGTAGTGTCGCTCCATAATGTTGCGGTGCTGCTCCTCGATGTTGTTTGGCACTCCATACTGTTGTGTGGTCTTCCCTCAATGTTGTGCAGTCACCCCACCATGTTGTGTGGTTGCTTTACAGTGTTGTAGTGTCGCTCCATAATGTTGTGTGGATGCTCCACAATGTTTTGTGGTCACTCCTCAATTTTTTTTTTTTTGGCGTCCCATAATATTATGTGGTCTCTCCACAATGTTGAGTCTTTGCTTTACAGTGTTGTATGGTCCCTCCACAATATTGTGTGATTGCTTCACAATGTTGTGTGATTGCTCCACAATGTTGTATGCTCACTCCACAATGTGTGCATGCGCCACACTGTTTTGTGGCAACCCAGAATGTTATGTGGCTGCTCCACAATGTTGTGCAATCCCTCCGCAAAGTTTTGCCACTCCTCAATGTTACTTGGCACTCCATATTGTTGTATGGTCTCTCCACAATGTTATGTGATTGCTTCACAAAGTTGCTTGCTTTACAGTGTTGTATCGTCACACCACAATCTTAGGCGAGTGCTTCACAATGCTGTGTGATTGCTCCACAATGTTGTATGCTCACTCCACAATGTGTGCATGCGCCACACTGTTTTGTGGCAACCCAGAATGTTATGTGGCTGCTCCACAAAGTTGTGCAATCCCTCCGCAAAGTTTTGCCACTCCTCAATGTTACTTGGCACTCCATATTGTTGTATGGTCTCTCCACAATGTTATGTGATTGCTTCACAAAGTTGCTTGCTTTACAGTGTTGTATGGTCCCTCCACAATATTGTGTGATTGCTTCACAATGTTGTGTGATTGCTCCACAATGTTGTATGCTCACTCCACAATGTGTGCATGCGCCACACTGTTTTGTGGCAACCCAGAATGTTATGTGGCTGCTCCACAATGTTGTGCAATCCCTCCGCAAAGTTTTGCCACTCCTCAATGTTACTTGGCACTCCATATTGTTGTATGGTCTCTCCACAATGTTATGTGATTGCTTCACAAAGTTGCTTGCTTTACAGTGTTGTATCGTCACACCACAATCTTAGGCGAGTGCTTCACAATGCTGTGTGATTGCTCCACAATGTTGTATGCTCACTCCACAATGTGTGCATGCGCCACACTGTTTTGTGGCAACCCAGAATGTTATGTGGCTGCTCCACAATGTTGTGCAATCCCTCCGCAAAGTTTTGCCACTCCTCAATGTTACTTGGCACTCCATATTGTTGTATGGTCTCTCCACAATGTTATGTGATTGCTTCACAAAGTTGCTTGCTTTACAGTGTTGTATCGTCACACCACAATCTTAGGCGAGTGCTTCACAATGCTGTGTGATTGCTCCACAATGTTGTATGCTCACTCCACAATGTGTGCATGTGCCACACTGTTTTGTGGCAACTCACACTGTTATGTGCATGCTCCGCAATGTTGTGCAGTCCCTCCACAAGGTTTTGCCACTCCTCAATGATGCTTGGCACTCCACAATAGCGTGTGATTGACAATGTTGTATGCCCGCTCTACAACACAGTTGTATGGCACCCCACAATGTTGTGTGGTCACGCCACCATGGTGTGTGGTTGTTGTACAATGTATGCATCCTCCATAATGTTGTGTGGAGTCTCCATAATGTTGTGTAGCCTAATGTGGTCCTCCACAATGTTGTGTGCTCATTTTGCAATGTTGTGCCCAACAAGGAAGCCATGCTACATATGTCACTTGACAGAAATCTTATGAATAACAAATGACTGCTAACATAGTTTCATATGATTTCAATGAGTTTAGTGAATCCCCCAGTAGATGCTTTGTCCCATCTACATTGAAGTGTAAAATGCTCCGGGACTTTCTTTGTGTAAAGACTTAAACGGATGTGTAAAGTACAGAGAAGAAAAAAAAAACAGTTTGAAGAAGAGTTTCACTTGTCTTAGCTGGTGGTTTCGGTGAGGGTGGGCCGGTTGTGTGAGCGTGTGTGTGTGGTGGGGGGCAGGGGTGGGCTGGGGAGGGATTGATGCGAGGCCGTGGCAACCAACCCCGCTGAACTTTTGTAGCCGCCTCGTGCTTCCTCGCTGACGACGGCGCCGCAAGTCACGAGGGGAGCGCAAAAGCGCGCCAAAGTTCCAAGCCTCTCAGCCAACGGGGACGCGGCGGGGGCGGTCCTAGTGAGCGCCGCGGCGGCGGGGAAATACCGCGTGTGCGTGCGCGAAATGACTCGGTGCAACTTGAATGAGTTGCACTCGCTCCGCCGCAAGACCTTTTTATTTTTTTTTTACTTACAACTTTCTTCTTGTTTCCAAACGGAAAATGATAACATTTAGCGCTAAATGGCATTGTTGCGCTTTCATGTTTTTACACGGCCTCTTTACTTCACAGTAAGCATGAGTCAGCAATTCTTCAACGTTTCTTGTTAGCGTCATGCTAACACATAATTGGGGAACGCCATCGATCGGCGGGCGGTCTTATAACGCCTCCGATAGGCCACAATATAATTCTCGCTGGAATATATTATTTATCCTCTTCTTCGTTTGTCACTGATGACATGATTGCATATACTGCCCCCTGGTGGACACACACCAAAAGAAGCACAACTTGTGCTCTGTTTATTCAATTATTACTACTAGGGCTTGACTGATTTTGGATTTTTTTAAATATAATTATGATTAAGGTATTTTAATTTCTGATTTCCAAGGAATTGGTCAAAGGGGGGCGGGGTTTGAATTTGTGTCCAGTCCACATTAGCGCTCACAAGAGGGAGTGGAAACGTACAACTACAACTGTGTGTGCGCGCCTTTGTGTAAAATGACACTACCGGCAGAAATACCGATGACGTCGTCGTCGTCGTTTCAGCGGCACACTGACACATGTTGATGCACTCACATGTTCGCACACTTTCACTCCTCGCGCGCGCACACGCACGCACGTTAGTGTATTTTAAGGGCCCGTTTGATGGTCGGCAGTGTTGCGTAACGCTGATAGCGAGGGCCAGAAACGGGTTAAAACTCAACACCGCCGTTTCGTGGAAAATGTCGTTGGGCGTGTGAAGTCCGAGTCGCACCTCAGCTGCAAAAAAAGCAAAAAAACGCACACCTCCTGTGTTATCACACCTGCTTGACATAAAACGTGTTGTGTGTGCGCGCTTCCTATCAGAAGACATACAAATGAAAAACCGGCTTGCTAACCCGCCCCTGGAATTACTTTGAAAATTCAGCCCCTGAAGCCAGTTTGACGTAGCAACGTGAAATTTGGTCGACTTGTTTGGCGTGAGTGGACCCACAAAAAAGTCTCAAGAAGTCATGCGCTAAAAGACACAGGATGTCAGCCATTTTGGTTTGAAACAGCCCCATTGGCTTGGTCACATTTATTCGAATTTTACTTTGAAAATTCAGCCCCTGAAGCCAGTTTGACGTAGCAACGTGAAACACAAAAACAAAAAAACAAAAAAAGACCTTTGACCTTCATGTTTGTTCACCATTTTTGCTCCCAATGTCATGTTTTGTCTCTGCTAGCCTTTTTCACTTTCTTTCTTTCTTTCTTTCTTTCTTTCTTTCTTTCTTTTACTTCCCTCCTTTCTTCCATTTCCTTCCTTTCACTTCCTTCCTTACATTTCATTCCTTCCTTCCTTCCATTTTCTTCCTTCCTTTCCCTTTCTTCCTTCTTTCCTTCCTTCCTTTCACTTCCTTCCTTCCTTTCACTTCCTTCTTTTCACTTCCTTCCTTTCACTTCCTTCCTTCCGTCCTTCCTTTCCGTCCTTCCTTCCATTTTCTTCCTTCCTTTCCCTTCCTTCCTTCCTTCCTTCCTTCCTTCCTTCCTTCCATTTCCTTCCATTTCCTTCCTTCCATTTCCTTCCTTCCTTTCCTTCCTTCCATTTCCTTCCTTCCTTTCCTTCCTTCCATTTCCTTCCTTCCTTCCTTCCTTCCTTCCATTTCCTTCCTTCCATTTCCTTCCTTCCTTTCCTTCCTTCCTTCCTTCCTTCCTTCCTTCCTTCCTTTCTTCCTTCCTTCCATTTCCTTCCTTCCTTCCTTCCTTCCTTCCATTTCCTTCCTTCCTTCCTTCCCTTCCTTCCTTCCATTTCCTTCCTTCCTTCCTTCCTTCCATTTCCTTCCTTCCTTCCATTTCCTTCCTTCCTTTCCTTCCTTCCTTCCTTCCTTCCCTTCCTTCCTTCCTTCCTTCCATTTCCTTCCTTCCTTCCTTCCTTCCATTTCCTTCCTTTCTTCCTTCCTTCCATTTCCTTCCTTCCTTCCTTCCTTCCATTTCCTTCCTTCCTTCCTTCCTTCCTTCCATTTCCTTCCTTCCTTCCTTCCTTCCTTCCTTCCTTCCTTCCTTCCATTTCCTTCCTTCCATTTCCTTCCTTCCTTCCTTCCATTTCCTTCCTTCCTTCCTTCCATTTCCTTCCTTCCTTCCATTTCCTTCCTTCCTTTCCTTCCTTCCTTCCTTCCATTTCCTTCCTTCCTTCCTTTCCTTCCTTCCTTCCTTCCTTCCTTCCTTCCTTCCTTCCATTTCCTTCCTTCCATTTCCTTCCTTCCTTTCCTTCCTTCCTTCCTTCCTTCCCTTCCTTCCTTCCTTCCTTCCATTTCCTTCCTTCCTTCCTTCCTTCCTTCCTTCATTCCATTTCCTTCCTTCCTTCCTTCCTTCCATTTCCTTCCTTCCTTCCTTCCTTCCTTCCTTCCATTTCCTTCCTTCCATTTCCTTCCTTCCTTCCATTTCCTTCCTTCCTTCCTTCCATTTCCTTCCTTCCTTCCATTTCCTTCCTTCCTTCCCTTCCTTCCTTCCTTCCATTTCCTTCCTTCCTTCCACTTCCTTCCTTCCTTCCTTCCTTCCTTCCTTCCTTCCTTCCATTTCCTTCCTTCCATTTCCTTCCTTCCATTTCCTTCCTTCCTTCCTTCCATTTCCTTCCTTCCTTCCATTTCCTTCCTTCCTTCCTTCCTTCCTTCCATTTCCTTCCTTCCTTCCTTCCTTCCTTCCATTTCCTTCCTTCCTTCCTTCCATTTCCTTCCTTCCTTCCTTCCTTCCTTCCTTCCTTCCATTTCCTTCCTTCCATTTCCTTCCTTCCTTCCTTCCATTTCCTTCCTTCCTTCCTTCCATTTCCTTCCTTCCTTCCTTCCATTTCCTTCCTTTCCTTCCTTCCTTCCTTCCATTTCCTTCCATTTCCTTCCTTCCATTTCCTTCCTTCCATTTCCTTCCTTCCTTCCATTTCCTTCCTTCCATTTCCTTCCTTCCTTCCATTTCCTTCCTTCCTTCCTTCCATTTCCTTCCTTCCTTCCATTTCCTTCCTTCCTTCCCTTCCTTCCTTCCTTCCATTTCCTTCCTTCCTTCCACTTCCTTCCTTCCTTCCTTCCTTCCTTCCTTCCTTCCTTCCATTTCCTTCCTTCCATTTCCTTCCTTCCATTTCCTTCCTTCCTTCCTTCCATTTCCTTCCTTCCTTCCATTTCCTTCCTTCCTTCCTTCCTTCCTTCCATTTCCTTCCTTCCTTCCTTCCTTCCTTCCATTTCCTTCCTTCCTTCCTTCCTTCCATTTCCTTCCTTCCTTCCTTCCTTCCTTCCTTCCTTCCTTCCATTTCCTTCCTTCCATTTCCTTCCTTCCTTCCTTCCATTTCCTTCCTTCCTTCCTTCCATTTCCTTCCTTCCTTCCTTCCATTTCCTTCCTTTCCTTCCTTCCTTCCTTCCACTTCCTTTCTTCCTTCCGCTTCCTTCATACTGCCTCCCTCCCTCCACTTTGTCATCCCGTCCTCCGCTTGACGTGTGTTTTTGGCCTTTGGACGTTGACCAGCTTCTTCTGAGAAGCCGCTCGGCCCACAGCAGCTGCCTGGAATGTGTGTGCGTGTAGTAAAACATGATCTGCGCTTCGGAGAACTCTTCAAGCGCTCACGTGTGCGAGAGGAGCACAGGAAGTGTCCCATATTTCATGCGCGCTGCCTTTTTCTGTCCTTCTTTGTCTACCGTATCTACGACAGCGACCGCAAAAAATAATCATGAATAAAAATGTATTTTAATGGCTTTATTTTATTTTATTGTATATTTCCAATAATACTACTAATGATGACGATAATAATATTGTCCAAAATAATTCCCTTTCATCATTATCTTTCCTCTTCCTTTTGTTTGTATTCTTTTTTTCACCTCTTTTCTTTTTCCTCTTCTTTTTCTTCCTCTTTTCCTTCTTTTTGTTGCTGTTCAAAAACATGACAAAATACTGGATAAGCAATGGGAAAACTATAAGTACATATTTTGTATCGTATCATTTCAAAATGGAATTGTCATTGAAAAATGTGCACTTTTTCAATTCTTTCGCGTCACGTCGTGCACATCAATATGAAATCGATGTGACGAGCGTGCGTGTGCGCCTTCGGCGATGATGCGGGCGACATTCTCGCCTTCCCACGGGATCGGGGGAAACGCGGACACGCCCTCGCGACGGCCATTCCTCAACGCGGCCGCGTGAAACGCCTCGGGCGCGCACACACGTTCACTTGAGGTGTTTGCGTGTGGCTGTTATCATATTGTAATAAAGGTATGTCAACACATACGCGCACACACACGCCGAGGGTGCGACTCGCTCGTTCCACCCAACACTTTCCCACGCTCTCGACTGCGCACCTTCACGCCGGGATCCTATTAAAAAAAAAAAAAAAAAAAAAAAGACTGCATCAGACCTGACAAAGTTTCAATCCGTCTTGTCTCTTTCAAACACAACCCAGCAAAGGCAGAATGCATTGAAAGTAAAATTGACACATTTTGCTGGGTTCCGTGTGAAAAGCAGAAGCGAGTGTTGCTATTCTGTTTTTTTGCTCACATTTTGCAGGATCTCCATGTGAAAGTGGTTCTTGTGTGTGTGGCCTACTAAAAATTTCTGCCTTTGCTGAGTTCTGTGTGAAAGACAACTTTGTATTTTAATGACTGCTTCTCTGTTTTTGGTCCGATGTTCCAACTTTGCTGGTTGCCTGTGTTAGGTAGGCAAAATATGCGACCTTTTTCAGGGTTTTTTTTTCCCCCTCTTTGCAGGGTTCACGACTCCTAATTTGGTGTTGTTTGTTACAATGACATTTTCATCTTGTTTCTCATAAATTTAGCGGACAAGTTTTCATTGTATAATCGTCATCGTCATAGGAAGGCATATTGACAAAAGAAGCGAGCAATCTGGAAAGCATTTAAAAACTTTAATGTGCTTTAGATTTGGGAATTTTTGATGGATGATTGGGGAAAAAAACGTTTTTGGTTATTAAGTTGTCATTTGGTTGTACGGAAAACTTGTTAGTATATTTGAAAAGCCCGCATTGAGACCTTTAATTTGACGTATCACTTGATGCGCTTTGTTTTGTTTTCATTTTTAACCTGTTTGGTGACCTTTGACCTGGGCAGCACCAAAATACTTTTCAGTAAACTGTCTCCTTTTCTACTGCCGGTCTAGCAAGTTTGAAGGTGCATGGACGACATTTGTGGAAACTGTGCTGGATATATTGGACCTTTTGTGTGATCTTGAACTTTGACCTTGAATCTTTGACCTTTTGGGAAAAAGTTATGTAACCAAAGAAGCTATGTGTTAATTAACAATAGATTCTCTGCGTTACTGTCGTGGTCGTGTGTGCGTGTAGTCGAGCGCTTGTGAAAACACGTGCGAGCTGAATGAATGAATGAATGAATGAATGAATGAATGAATGAATGAATGAATGAAAATTCCCCACGCGTGTCGTTCCAGTTGCAGGATGTGTGTGCGCGTGTAAATGAATGGCGCCACAATGGTCACATGGTCCGTCAGCATTCCTGTCGTTTGTCACATGGTCGTCTCGAGGACGCTCGCCAGTCGGCCGCTCAACTTTTTCTTTTTGTCCTTCACTACTTGTGCTGTCTGTTACGTCCTCGTCCGGCTAGTAAAGGTCGTGCGTGTGTGCGCGTGTGCGCGGTAGCGTTGTGGTGAGAAAGGTCAGGTTGTTGTTGTGATGTGTGATCACTTGAATCCGGTGAGTCAGAGTGAATAAGAAAAGCGGTCGAGTTGCGTTTGTGTGCTTTTCCCGTCATTTAAATGTTTGCCTTCATCGACGCCAACAAAGACGGGGAAAAAAAAAAAAAAAGTCTCTTAGTCATTCGGATGTAAAAAAAAAAAAAAGTCCGTTAGTCACCGAGATATCAAATTTGCCTGCCAGCTGTTGTGCCGAGCTCGAGCTGCAGTTCAAACGATCCGGCTCGCCTTTTCCGGCCAATGGTTGCATTCCTGCCCGCCCACGTCCACTCTCTCGGCCAATCGGAGCGCTCGCTGGGGTATTCCATTCATTCCTTCACGCTGAGTCCCGCGCGTGTGTTTGTTTAAGCTTTCGCTAGTTGACCAACTTCCTTTTAATGTGGACTTCACTTGTGACTTTTTGCCTCCTTTGACACTTTCTGGAATCCTTTATTTGCTGAATCATTCTGTTGCCTCCTATCTTATCATTCACTTGTTTCCTTCATTTGTGTGCTTGTTTTGCTTGCTACTTTGGCGTCGTCCCTTTTGGAACTTCACGTCTCGCATGCCCTTCGCCTGTTTGTCCCTCTTTTTTTGTCTCCTCGTGTCTTCACTTGTGACTTGATGGTTGCATTCCATCGTCACGGGTGAGCGGGGAGGGCACTGATAATAAACATAATAATAATAATAATAATAATAATATATGACTGGATAGCCGATAGGCCAAAACTTTTGTAGTTGCGAGGCCGCCATATTGCTCCTCCCAAGAAACGTTTCTCGCCATACGATGCTATATATTTACAGTATCGAAATTGGAGAACATTTGAGAGAGTGTCTTAGTAGAAACAGCATGATTTATGCTGTTTTAAATGTATTAAACAGTAACAAGGACTTCAGGGTAGACATTGTAAAACTTGCCTTCATATGCTTAATGATGTTTTTTAGTACAGGAGGAACCTTGTATTTTTTTTAATTAAAGAATTATAACTATTAACTCAACAAAAGATGCCAAATCTTCCAAATCTAATATTGGTGTCTAAGGAACTGAGCGATAAGAGAAAAAGGGGTTCTTCAAAGCAGTACATACCGTCTACTTTTATTTTTTAGTTTTTTTATTTATTTATTTATTTATTTATTTATTTATTTATTTATTTATTTATTTTTTATACGGTATAGTTGGCACAGTAGTCTGCTCGCGAGGTGGGAGTAACAAGATGGCCGCCCTGTGGCTTCAACGGCTCGCGGCTATCCAGTCATCTATACAGGTCAGTGGGGGAGGGGCCGGTTCGTAGCGGCGGTGCGATACGATCGCTATTTATTACGACGGCACAAAATGATGACGGTGATGAAGATGAAGATGAAGATGAAGAAGCATGCACAATAAAGCCGGGTGCCATCTTGACTTTTTACGCGGCGCCCCCGCCCCTCCCCCCTCCCATTCGGCATTCCGCAAGCAACATTCCAAGTCACGTGATGTGATCGACACTTTCACGCCGGACTTCCGCAAGTCTTCCTGACGTGACGTCCATGTAGGAACGTTTTCACTTTTTGATAGATTGTGTTGTGAGTTTGAATGTATACTTTAGACTGCATGCAAAATGTTTGAGTGACACCAACAGCTGCCAGCAAATTCCTTCTGTGTTTTAACATACTCGTTTTGTGTGGAGGGGGTGGGGGGGTTTTATGACCCCCATATGGTTGTGTGTAAAGAGGCCAGTAACGTCAAGCACCAGATGTTTTTTTTCTTTCATTTTAAAACATTTTCATTTTTTTACATTTTAATTTCACAAAAGGTCTCTGGTGTTCACGGTTGGGTTTACATGTGAATATAAAAAGTCTACACGCTCAAGTCAAGTCATCGTTATTGTTTATATCGCGCTTTCAAACAGCCTAAAATGTCAGGATTTTATGATGATTTCAAAAAATGAGTCCAAGTTCAAAAACCTTTTTGACAGTTAATGTGACCAAACATGTACAACGCCATTGAAATAATCGAAATATTTTCAAGAGAGCGAGATGCTATTTGAATATCTGTCGTCATATGGGGCAACTCGGCCAGTGCCCTACGAGAACCAGCAGGTGGCAGTGTGGTAATAAAAGAAAACCTGATTACTTCCAGTCGTGATTTTATCAGTAATGTTGCAAAATGGGTGAAAATAAATCAAATAAATAACGAAGATAGTTTTACTTGACTGGATGGCGTATATTTATGTCTGGTGTATTTTGCTTGTTTTTAAGTTCTGCCTAGCAACAAGTACTGACTTTTAGATTTGAATCTACTAAAATCATTAAATTGGAAGCTTTTTTTTGTTGTTGCTTGTGTTAAAATATCTGCCACATCTTCCTGTCCTTTCTCTGCTGAGTGGGACAGTGAAGCCTCCCCCCGACCCTAAGTTGCTATGGAAACCAGTTGAGTGGCTTGTGAGTGACATATATATATTTTGGGGTTCTTGCAAATTCTGCCTAGCAACAAGCAGCAAAGTTGATAATGGCAAGTGAGAGCTGAAATGTTTTGTCAGCTGGCGTCCTATCAGCTGACTTTTTTTTTTTTTTGGCAAAAAGGGAAGGTGTACGTACACCTGAGACTGGTTGCCAGCTATGACAGGGCTATGAGGCAAGATTGGAACCCTCAACCTGGCCATTCTAAGGCCGAGGCCATCGTAACTGTGAGATTCTGTGAATGTGCACGTTTTATTGCTTTCATCTTTATTTTATATTATTAAAAGTGGCAGTTTGTTTTGTTTGTTTTTCACTCCAGCAACCTTTCAACCCGTTGCGGATTTATTGAAGTGTGCGTTTCGCTTTGGAAAGCGCACACACATTCCCTGGAAAGCGGCGGTGAGGACTCGCGTGTGTTCCTCGACTGTCCTGTACACTAAAAGTTACATAATCGCCAAAAATTGGCAACTGCCGGCGAGCGTTACGCCTTCGCTCGTGTGCGCAACAAAATGTCTTCATCAACACGTTTTCTGCATGAAATACAACCTGGAAATTATCCAATGCGTTTCTGAACCGCTTATATATTAAAAAAAACAAAACAAAAAAAACATCAAATTGCAACTTTGATCAGCGAGACGTTCCAAGTTGCAACAACGAGTTTCAGGTCTAAATCGTTTACGTTCCACCCGCCCGAATTCCAGCAAGTTCCGCCGCAGGCGCCCCCCCGAGGCGTCAATATTTGACTGAGATTTGCATGCGCGGCTGTGAGGCTAACGTCGCCGCACGGAACATTCCAGTCGGGACGGCGCTCATCCGAAAGCTGCCGCGCGGGAACCAGTCGACGCTTGACTGCTCGCCCAAACTGGCGCTAACCTGTTAGCTTTGGCGTTTAGCATTGCGCTAGTTTGACTCCGCCGGTTGAATTCATGACTCAAATCATTTGTATTGCAAATCAGTTTTACACATTTAAAACGTATGCAAATGCCATTAAGCCAGTCGGGGCACCCCCAAAAAAGATTGTAACATATTTTTTGAAAAAGAAAAACAGTCTAGTATATAGTAATACTTTAGTTAAATTGAAGGTAAAAAATTCAACAATTTTTGCGTCATGATTAGGGATGTAACGATATCCAAACACCACGATATGAAAGTCACGATATGGTAATTAACACGATAATGTGGGGAGGTTGGCGATATTAAAAAAATTCACAATAGTGTAAAAAAAAAAAAAGCGATTTTTTTTTACAATATTGTGACCTTTTTTAAATATCGTCAACTTCCCCACAATATCGTGATCATTATCGTGATATCGTATCATGACTTTTGGATATCGTTACATCCCGATGTTGCATGTTGTTAAAAGATTCATAAACACCACACATTATTGCTAGTTCTGTTAGCCCGTCTATGGCCTTTTGCATTGTGCGTTAGCATTAAGCTAACAGCCTTTTGTAAGATATAGTTGTGTGTTTTGCTTGTTTTTGGTTTAATTTGACAGTAAATCATCTTGATTTACTTTACATGACTAGGGTTATGCAAGGGCTATGTTTGGGTCATGACCGTGAGGTCAAGTGTCTGTTTTGAACCGATGTGATCGGCATCTAGTTTCAACTGGTCTTAAGTTACGTGATGTCAGGAATCTTTAATCTCTTTATCTGGTCAACAGCCAATCAGATAATACCTTGTCAGTCCTGTTACCCACATGTCTAGCCACAGCCAATCAGATCAATTCGTTGTCTATATAAGCCTGTCTGAGAAGTGTGTTTTTTTGTCGGATTGTTACCTCTGTTCCTCTGTGCAACTCTCGTTGTTTCTCGTCTCGTCAAGTTTGTTCCACGCCTCTCGATGTGAATAAATAGTTGAAATCTTCTTTGTGTCTGCGTTTTTGGGATCCAACCCCAGAACATAACAGCCCCATAACATGATAGGGGGGTGGGGTCTACTTTGATTGGGTGCAGAATAACAACAATTCATAATGCAGCAGCAGACGTCCATCCGTCCGTCCGTCCCTGCTGGGTCGGGTCGCAGGGGCAGCAGAACTTCCCTCTCCCGTCTTTCCTCAAAATCCAATCTCTCTCTCCAGCGTGTCCCGGCTCGTCCCCGGGGCCTCCTACGTTCGTGCATGACAGATGACATTTAACCCAAATATAAAAAACAAGCTTTCTTCTCAGGCTGGGCCTCAAAGAGGTGGAAAACGAAAGCGTGCGTTGAGTCATCACTGTGTGTGTGTGCGATAGCGTAAAAGGACGCATTGACTCCCCCGCAGAGCGGTTGGTCTTCGCGCACGTGTTTCCACTTTTGCTTGCAACGGACGCATCTGTCGCTCCCGCAAAAAAAAAAAAAAAAAAGCAATCAGGACAGAAACGAGCGCAGGAAGGATTTCCAGTTATTTCACGCTGTTGTCGTTTGTGTATGTATGATAAGCCATAAAAAGGAATGTAGACCATCTGTGCAGAATATCAAAGTGGGGGGGGGGTGAAGACCCACAAAAGCGACGTGTCAGCAGCTAACCTCATCTGTTCGGCTTTATTACCTCCAGCAAGGAGATTAAGAGAGGTTTTATTCGTGTCACGTTTGCGCATTTATGGGCTCCGTCGCAACTGCCGGTCTTTATAGTCCAAAGGCGACGAGTATGCAGTATTATGAAATATTTTTATGATATTTTTAAGCTATTATTATTATTATTCATTTAAATATTATATTACGCTATAAAGTCATTATTATTTCAATTTTTTCCGGATTTACTTTCTTATTCTGATGACGATCCTGACTGATTTAAAAAAAACAAAAACTCAAAATTATTCACTCCACCCCCAAAAAAAGCCCTTAAAGCGATACTTGACTCATTGAGCCATTTTCAGCAGTAAAAAGTTAATATTTTGTCTCTAATTAATGTGGTAACTTCATTATTTTTACCTTTAAAAAGTATTTTTTCGACTTGCTGTCGACTGGTGATGACATCATCACCTGTGCTGAGGAAGTAGGTAACAGACAATCATGGCTCACCTGTTTTCTGGGTTTGGTCAGTAAATTGAGCCATGATTGGTCGTTACCTACTTCCTCGGCACACCTGATGTCATCATCAGTCGACAGCAAGTAGAAAAATTACATTATAAAAGTACATTAATTAAAATATTATCTTTTGCAATGAGTCTAAAGTATCCCTTTAAAAACAAAATTGTTTAACTTGCTGGCGACTGATGATGACATCACCTGTGCTGAGGAAGTAGGTCACGACCAATCATGGCTCAGATTGCTGACCAAACACAGAAAAACATGATGGGTCGTTCTTGCTCAGCACAGGTGATGTCATCATCAGTCGACAGCAAGTAGAAAAATTACTTTTTAAAGGTATTAATTGTACATAAAAAATGCTGAAGTTTTCAAATTGGTTCTGGACAAAATATGAACTTTTCACTGCTGAAAATTGTTCAATGAATCAACTATCCCTTTAAAATTCATAAACACATTATTGTGCCTTATGAAAAACAATAATGTTGAAATCGACTGCACTGAATTAAAACCGTTCAAAGGAAATTGTGCTGCTCTTTCTGCTGTATGCACCTTGGCCACGTGGGGGCAGTATAACAGACAGTGAGACGGGCACGAAGAAGATTTTCATAACTTGTATATATATATATGCCTGTGAATATTTATATTTTACATTGTTTGTTAGCATTAATTAAGCTAATGTGGTTGCTATAAATACCCAACGAGCAACTTTTTGTTTCTGAAAACATCTGACTACTTTTCATGTTCAAGCAGCCGCGGCAGAACAAAAAAATGTTACTTCCTGTTGTATGGTAGTCACGGCGCGCTCGCTCTCTCATACGGTCGTTCTTTTTTTTCTTTTCTTTTTTTTATGTTGTTGACAAAAAGGAGACCAATCGTCACAGTTTCCCGTCACGGCGTTTGTCCGCTTTACAGCTGTCGCTCCAACGACCTGAGCGACGCCCACGTGCCCGCGGTTAACCGGCAAACGTTCTCGCGCTTCCTGCGTCGTGTCAATATTCACACGCGCGCGCACACGCAGGGTTTGTTTACAAGACATCGCGTACATTTTCTGTCGACGAATCACTGTAAAGAACAAGATTGGGTTCGCGCGGTGGACTAGTGGTTAGCCGCTAACCGTTAGCGCATCACAGTCGAGAGGTTCTCAGTTTGAATCTCGTGTTCAGTTTTTGTGTTTTGTAACATTTTGGGACATCACCGGTGGCCTAGTGGTTGTCATGTCCGCCTCACAGCCTGACGTTCTTGGTTTGAATCTCAGCTAGGTTTTTCTTGGCGTTCTTCGGCCACCTCTGATGCTGCCAAAACATGTTAGCTTAGCTGAAAATTCTCAATCGTAAATTAGTGTGAGCGTTTGTGTCGTGATGGTTGTCATTCTTCGCAGAGGTTTTTATTGTTGTGTTATTTTTCGATGCGTGGCTCCCAATGTTTGTGTTGAAATATCCGTTGCTGGTTATAAGACATCACTGCAATTCGTTATGACGCCTGTGGCGTTTTGCGCGGTTTGCTAGCATTAAGCTAGGTGGCCTTTCCTAAGATAGCGGAGTTGACTGCTTGCTATCACACAGTGGCCACATCTCAAACTTTTATAAAAATTAGCCAGTTGACGGTTAGCATCTCGTAAAGCTTCTCTTAGCAGACATATTAGCACAAAATTTTTTTAAAAATAGCTTCCTTATAAAATCATTCACTGGCAGCCATTTTCACATTTCGCAATCCCCTTCACTTCTGTCTGATTTACTGGCTTTTGACTGATTTTGCAAGGCCCCCAGAATATTGTGTTCTATTGCTATAAAAACATGGAACCCACCAAAAGAAAGGTTTGAGTCTCTTCTTTAGTCAGGGAAAAAAAGGATGTTTCTATCTTTTTTTTGTTTCACACCAAATAACATTAGAATATAGCTAAGTTTGCTCATTATTCATAAATCTGTTTAGAATTGTGGGGAAACAGCTTGTTTTCTCTGCTGCAAACCTGCTGGCCGTTTATGTAATTACTACCATTTCTTCAACCTTTCTCTGTAGTTGAGAGGCTGCATCAAAGCCTTCTGTATGCTCTGGCATTAAAAAAACAAAAAAACAAAACAAAACAAAAAAAACGTATAAATACGTTTTTGGGATACTTAAAATATTTAACATACAACGTGTTTATCCCTTTTTGGCAGCAAATGAGTTAACCATTCAAATGAGTATTTCAGATTGAATCTTTCTTCCCCATTTTCCATGAGTGGCTACAGCGCTTTTCTTTCCTTCTCCATGTGGAACGTCAAGCTGCTTCCCGATTGGCTGATAGCAGAGCTCCCTCTCAGGCCATTGGCCGGCGGGGCAAACAGTCACACATGGGCCCTCGCGCGCCGCGTCAACGCATGCACACATTGCATTGCATGCATACGCGCTGTACTATAATGAACCGCATGAACTCGCTTCCGATGTGCGTGCGTGCGTGCGTGTGCGATTCTTGGAAATGGCGAGTTCACCAACAGTGTTGCCGGTAACGCGTTACTTAGTAACGCGTTACTCAAAAAAGTTGCTTTCTAAAGTAACTAATAGTCTAACGCGTTACTTTATTCTACAAAGTAGTCTGATTAAAGTTACTGTCCAGAGAATCAATGCGTTACTCCACATTTTCATGAAGAAGGCAAACTATCTCACAGTTGTAACAGTCACAAGCAACTATTGCTAACTACGAAGATGAGGCAGAAGTCATTGATCACCACACTGAATTCAGCCATGGTCTGGTCATGAATGGTTTGCACATTCAAAACAAAAGTGATGATACTTTTACTACTAGTTTTATTAACCAACAGGCACACAACACAACAAAAAAAAGTGTGCATTATGGACCATAAAAGTGGTAAAAAAAAATAATTTATTTCCATCCTCAACTGGTCCGTGAAGCATTATGGGATGAGGTCGTCTCCGCCCTCTCGCCAGGGGGAGTGACGTCAGACAAGTTACGTTTTCAGTAGGGGTGGAACAAAAAAACGATTCGACCGAACCATCGTTCGTCAAGGGGAGCTAAACGACCGTATCGGTTACGAGTGAGGCTTTATGGTTTTCATAACAATAGCAAGAGTTCTGCGCCGTGCTCTACTTGTTTTGTTTACATTTCAGTAGCATCACCATTCAAGCTACTTCCGTGTTTCCGTGCTCGCGACACGGCGCGCGCGCGCGCAACGAGTGACAACATACAAATGGAGACAGTTAGCAGAAGCCGGTGCCGTACATCTCGGTATTTCCCATGGCTATCGAGTCCTCTCGGTGCACTTGTATGTCCCGGGCCGGCGTTGGTACTGCGCGCGAGCCAAAAAGAATAACTCCCGTGACGATCCAATGCATGGATTCAAACGACACAGGTATGTCCCACAGCCAACACACCAGCTAAGCTAAAAGCACACTGCAAGTATCTCATTTCTCAGTTTGTGGCTCTCTGTCAATGTCTACAACTAGCATGAGCAGCAGATAGGAGAACTGAGACGTGCCCGCGATTACGACAGCCCAAAAAACAAAATATAAACAGTAGTGATTCTGTGGTCATCATCGTGTCTCAGATTAAAAAAACAAAAAAAGATGTCATACATTAACCAAAAATGAAAGTGATGACAAAAGAAAAAACAATTGTTAAATACAAAAATTGTTGATTAAAAAGGGAAATGAACTTTTGGAAATATTTTTGCATATATTAAGTGGTTAAAATGTGTTTGATAGATTTATTGTTCCATAAGGTGGCTTCATATTTCTTTTGGCTGGACGGTAGGTTTATTTCATGTCTTAAATTTATGTTTCTGAAATACTTCACAATGTGCAAATATTCTGTTTAATTGTGTTGGTGTCTGTCTAAAGGTTAAATATTTATATTTAACATTAAATTATCAACCTTTTGTTTTCCTGATCCTTATTTTGAAGAAAAAAACCAAACAAACCAAAAAACAATTATAACTGTCAATAACTACTAATAAATATTTAAACTGATACATGTGTACACACTGGAATAGCGGAACAAACAAACAATAGAGGAATTTAGGGGATTTTCATTTTCAACCTGGATAGATTTTTATTTTTTGTTTTATAAAAAGTATTTACGTTACAAGAAGTCAAGAGAGACTGCCTATTTTGTTTTTCATAAAAAAAACCTTTATTTTCATGTTAAAAATGCACTTTCAATAAAGTATTTGGAACTCCGTTTCTACTGCATTATTTTTATGTTGAGATGGTGTTATCGGCAGCTGCTGAAAGTAACTAAAAAAGTAACTTTTAATCTAACTTAGTTACTTTTAAAATCAAGTAATCAGTAACGCAATTTAGTTACTTTTAAAACCAAGTAATCAGTAAAGTAACTAAGTTACTTTTTCAAGGTAACTGTGGCAACACTGTTCACCAAGAAGTGAGACTGACTGCGCGACAGCTGTTTTGCATCGCTTGTGTTCATTTGCTTGCGACCGCATTGCATTTTAGTCCAACTGTCGACGCTTCGCCAAGACTATTTTCTTAGTCAAAACGTTTTTTTTTGTTTTTTTTTTTCCATTTTCATATTCTCTTTGTTTGAAGTTTTCTTTCCAGTGGCCTCCCGCAGCAGCGCGCACACATCTAAAAAAAAGAAAAAAAGAAAAAAACAACTTTAAATGCTCATAGCTGAAAGGCTGTTTCAGCCTATTAGAAACCTGAAAGAAAAAACTGCGACTGCTTTTTTTGTATAGTACAGAGTTGATGTTGATTTACATGAAACCAGTTTTTTTCATTATCAAAAGTCCTCGAGTTTTTTTTTTTCCCTTCTTCTTTTTTTAAATTCAATTACCGGTACTTAATAAAATCATTATTTTAAATACACACACAAAAAAAGAAAACAACAAAAAAAATAAAACGTTTTTTAAAAATTTAATTAAAAAATTGGTTTATTAATTATAGTTACATTAATAATATTTTTTGTTTAGAAATAATCACAAGTAAAAATAAAATGCTAACTAATGCAGCGTCAAAAATGAGAATGAATTGCGGCAATTTTCAATTTTTTAGTCATTATGAATGACAAACATTTTAAAAATACTTAAATACATAATAAATAAATAAATAAATAAATATGGTTCCTAAACAATATTTTTGTAATATATATTTTTTATAAAAATGTTAACTCCTGTTAATCGTTTTGTTTGCTTTTTCTTTGACTTTGACTAAAACTGAATGTAGCTATAACAAAAATTTGAAGAAAAATATCAATTGACTCAATTTTGAAATGAAAACAAAACAAAAGAATTGAAACACTTTGCATGCTTGTGATTTATCTGTTTTGATTTTGACTAATTGTGCAAGAAAAAAAAAAAAAAGTAAAATGTCTTTGACAATTCCGTCACAAAACAAAATGGCGGTCAACTTGCTGAAACGACGCTCTCTCTACCTTGATTGGTTAAGACGGCTCCCCACAAGAGATTTTGGGGGTGCGGGGGGGGGGGGGCCTTAACCTATTGTTGTCTTCTTATGTGGAGGACCCCCCCACCCCCTCCGTCCACCTTCATCTCTGCTGTCACGGCCCTCAAAAATAATGGCCGCCGTTTGATCATGTGTGCAAGCGGCGATTTACCAGTCAGGACGCTTTCAAGGTTTCCGCTCACGACAAGACGGCACAATAATGAAGAGTGAGGGGATTTCCTCACACCACTTTGGGCCCCTCACATTATAGAGGCTATAAGGACCACCCCCACCCGAGCTCCGCCCCCCTCCTTCACTTTCTATAGCATTCTTTTGGAAAGGCGCTGGTGTTCTATATGGGTGGCAGTGGGACACATTCCAGGGGGGGGAAAAAAAAATAAAAAATGTCTGCTTCTCGCTCAAATATCGAATGTGTGTGCGTGTGCGTGCGTGTGGCCCACATGAAATAAGTTTGACGTTCCATCTGTTCACGTTGTTCTCAGATTCTCACGTTCTTCTTACGTTACAGCGGAAGAATTCGAGCCGACGCGCCGCCACATCTGGATTACGATCAATTCGGGGGGGGCGGACGCGTTTTTCTAAGCACACGCCCACTTATGTCTATATAAGGAGTCGTGGAGTTACGTCGTACGGCGTTTCGAATTTACGGCGCCCGTGCCTCGTCCGTCGCGACTTCTTTTGCGGTGAATTTCCCGCAGTGATCACGCCATTTTTAAAGTTATTTCAACTTGTGTTGTTGTAGTTTTGAATTTAGTTTTTTTTTTAATTGTTAGTTTAAATTTGTTTTCAGGGTTTTTCTCTTAGTTTTTATTAGTTTTAGTTATTTAATAAATGCGTAGTTTTAGTTTAGTTGTAGTTAGTTTCAGTATTAGTTTTAGTTTTAGTGTTTTTTTGTTTTGTTTTGTTTTTTAAATGTATTACCTGTTAGGGATGTAACAATATCCAAACATCACGATACGATATGAAGGTCACGATACGATAATTATCACGAGATTGTGGCGAGGTTGGCGATATTGTGGGGGAAAAAAGAGCTCATACTCAAAAAACAAAACAAAACACAATATTGTATTTTTGTACATGACAGCAATGCATATAAACAATCTGCAATATAATATAACACGTAATATTGAGGCACTTCCTTACTAATGTACGCACATATTGACTTCCTCCACATATTGACTCAGGTCACTCATTTCATCTGACCGTTTTAAACATAGAAGGGCCAAAACATGCCTTGTGAAAATTAAACTGCACTAAAAAACTAGCCACCAGAGGGTGCTAGAACTCTACAAATGGAAATCAAACACTTTTTTTTTTTTTTTAAATGTGCTGCTTTCAATATCTAAATATGGCTGCTGCGAGATGACGTCACTTGTGTGTGACACACTTTCAAACGTCCTCATTCCGGTTCATATAAAAAATAAATCACATTAAAAATCATCCCCGACGGCTCATGCATTAAATTAATTACCAAAGACGAAAATGGAGCACATTTTTGCTGTAATTATAGTTTTAGTTAGTTTTGTAAACATAAAATGTAGTTTCAGTTCGTTTTCATTTTTGTAAAAGCATTTTCGTTTTTATTTTATTTCGTTATCGAAATATGTTTGTTAGTTTTAGTGAACTAAAATAACCTTGGTTGTTACCTCCAGCAGGGGGCGTCCATCGAGCAGGTCGGCTCGCCATCAGGCACGTCACATGTTCGTGTTTGCTCCGCTTTGCCGTCCGTCAGCATTGAATGTCCGTGCGGAAACACAAAATGTTGGTTCCGCCATCTTCCAGGTGGCACAAATATGTTTTTATTTAATTACTGTACAAAAGTATTTTGAAGTAAATATCGAATTTAACGGTGAAATTCGGGTTACTTGGCCAGTGTAGGGAGGGAACTCGTCCGTAACTTGAGGACTCCCTAAATTTCTATTTGCATTAGGAGCACACATCCTAATTATTACTCTGTTTTTATGAAGTATAATATTATAGCTATATTAGCTCTATATTTCCCCATTACAAACATATCGTAAACATTTTTGTTGTTGCTGGAACGGATTAACGGCATTTCCATTCATTTCAATGGGGGCAGCTGTTTTGAGAGTCTTTTGATTGTCACAAATACAAATGAAGCTCGTAACTCAAGTCAGTGTAGCTTGTTGCTAGCCACAAATGTTACACAAAAATGGTGAGACTGAAGTTTTCACAAAATGTCTCGAATCCCCTTTTCAAATGTTTGTTGTCATGCAAATGCTCGCCGTCGAAAACGCTAAGCGGCCGTGACGACGTTCAAACGTGTCGGACGTAAGCGAGCCTCCAAAGCGCCTCCTCCCGATTGGCCGAAGCTAATTGCATTTAACGCTTGACGCCGGCGCCGAAGATTAGTCGGACGATTCCGCATTGAATCCCGAAAGCGGGGGCCTCCGCGGGAGGCGTCGGGGGTCCCGAAGAACAAGACTCCTTTGTTTGCCGGAAGTGGATCCTTCAAAGACCTTTGACCCGCTGAGGATTTCAGCTCATTAATCGGTGACCCCCGCATTTTACTCCCTCATATGCACCCCCCCGAAACCCCCTGGGGCTGGATTAAGGCCTGACAGTGATGGTGTCCCCACTACTAGATTAGGAGTCACTCCAGTTTGGTCTATGAATGGTGCCGGGTTGCATTCCGAAGGGGGAGGGGTGAAGGGGGAAGGGGCTCGTCAATGATGGCGCATCAGCTGATCCTGTGGAGCCGCATTCAAGCCGCTTGGACTTCCTGGCCCCGCCCCCTCCCCAGCCACCCTTTCTCACCTCCGTTTCAACGCCGTGTCTGACCTTATCTTTGTCACTGTGGCAGCCGGACCCCCTGCTGAGGGGCCCCCGAGAGATCACCAGCAGGAACTTTGTTTGGTTTTTTTTTAAAAGGGGAGCACATTTGGAAGTCAAACGCAAAGATGATTGCGCCTTCTCGCTAGCTAGCTACCTGTCTGTCTGTCCGTCCCTTTCACACAGACAGAGTGCGA
Organism: Festucalex cinctus; assembly: GCF_051991245.1. Lineage (NCBI taxonomy): Eukaryota > Metazoa > Chordata > Actinopteri > Syngnathiformes > Syngnathidae > Festucalex > Festucalex cinctus. Next base: position 29,110,987 of record NC_135418.1, on the reverse strand, counting down.
CTGAATTTACTGCAGTAACAGGACACAATACCAGCCTGTGCCTTTCACACAAAACCCAGCAAAGGCAGGTTATCGCCTCAGAGCCCAAGCGGTGAGCTTCCGCTTCCACTTAATAATTTGCTCCGAAATTCACTTTTCACGTGTCCATATTTCTATAGATGTCAAAAAAAAAGATGCCACACGCGTGTTACGGGGGTCATAAAATAATACTGCAAAGCCTTTCACGTCAATAGGAGACAGCTGCAGCGTGTGCGCTTGAGTCCGATAAATTTCATAGCAAAGAAACACGTTTCATCTTCGCCAGCGAAAGGCCGTTCGTCTGTCGCTGCCGTTCACGTCCACGTGAAGGAGCCCTCTGTGCGCGCACACACTAGCTAGCTATCTATCTATCTAGCTAGCTAGCTAGCTAGCTAGCTAGCTACCTGCCTACACAGACAGACAAGTTAGCTAGCTAGCCAGACAGACAGACCGTTAATTAGCTAGTTAGCCAGACAGCTAGCTAGCTATACAGACAGACAGACAGTTAGCTATCAAGCTAGCTAGGTCTCCATTAGAACTTGGAAGCTAACTGTCATTTTTCATACATGTGTCACCACAGTGCGTGTGCGTATGTTTGTTGCAGCTGTGCACTCATCCTTTGGCAAACCAGCCACTGTGGCTGTCACCATTTGCCGCTGCCATATGTTAGCATGCTAGCATCCGTGTAGCATTACGCTTTTGAGACGTCCCCATAACAGTTTCGATTCAAATGAAAACTGAACTACACAAAATAGATTTTCTGCTGTTGGAATTGCAGTATTGGTCAAGATCCCACATTTTGTTTTGGGGGGTTTTTCAAATGCGTTCCCCACAAGCCGATAATGAAGAAACAGCTCAATTTGTGAGCATTTTTGGATGATTTTATGAGCATGTGGAAGACTTTCACTTAGCAATTTGATTCAGTTAGTAAGCTGTGCACTGTTTGTCGTAAACATATTTGAAATTTTAGACGGGTTTTTAGTACTTTTAGTTGATATTTTGCTATGACAGTGTGGACATTTAAACGTGACAATTCCACTTATAATATCAAGAAAATTGCAAGACCCGAGTATCAAAAAATGTTTTCTCTGAAGCTCGATACCCAAGAAAGACAAAATGATGGTTGTGATGTCACTGGAGGTTTCTAACGCGGACACTTACCTCATAACGTCGGGTGTTAAGGTATCAAATGAAGAAGTAGTCGTCATTGATATTAATTAAAGAATCAGAATGATAACCACGTTCCCACTTGAAACCATTTTACAGAAAAGAAGCTCATTTTTACAGCCAGCAGTCCCGTTTACACTGTCGGAGGTGCCATTTGTTTTCCCAAGTTGTGCCATTTCTGACCCCTTTTCCGCCGTTTTCCAAGCAAACGTGAAGTCGTCGTGAAGCTGCTGGCGTATTTATGATTGCCGCCGACGTGTGAATGGTTCACGGTGTGGACGCAGGGACGAGGCGTGACTTTGGTTTGATGTGCAACAGCCCCCACGCATCAACTTCAACAAGGGCGACTGCGGCTCTCCTTGCCTACCTGTGAGGGCATCAGTAGCATAATCGCTGATGTTTTTTTTTTTTTTTTTTTTTTGCACTTCTCTCAAGCTTGTTTCCACGGAGATGCGCTTGCTAGCACTTTTCTCACTCACGCCCAAATACGAACACCTTCACTTGTGGTCTCACTTCCCATAAACGGGTCGCACTAGCAGAGAAGTCGAGGGTGGGGTCTTTTTTTTGGGGGGGGGCCCTGCTCATTCCTTGACTTTCTTTCAAAATGTTTTTGTTTTTTTTTACCCTGTTACTGAACTCTGCCCCTCCACCATGAATGTGACCCCACCCAGTGTATAAACAAGTGCGTGTGGTGCATTAAAAGAATGGGGGGGGGGGGGGGGCACATATGGGGGACCACAGCACTGCTTAGTTCACCATCCGAAGCTGGTTGTGAGGTGCATGAAAATTGGAGGGGAGTTTGCAGGGCGAAGATGGTGGTCTCCCCCAAGGAATGTGTTGTGTGCCCGAGGTGTCTATTTACAAAGTGCATTGTGCAAAACTAGTGAAGTGAGTTAAGAGGGGGCGACCAGCGGGGCCTCACCCAACCAGGCGGGGCCCCACCACCCCCACCCTCAATGTTTATTGAAGAATTGAGCAACCATCCTATTCACATTTTTAAAGAAGACGCGGTTGTACTGCAACGACTGGCCGGTCTTGCGCTCGAGTGCTCGAACGCAGCTCGTCGGTTTCAGTTTTGCAGCGATTAGCATTAGAATATAGCTAAGTTTCATCATTATTCACAAATCTGTTTAAAATAGTGGGGAGGGGAAACATGGCCCTGGTTGATCTCTTATACTCTGCTGCCACCTACAGGACGTTTTTGTCTAAACTACCATTGCTTCAAGCATTCTCTTCAGTTCAGATGCTGCATCAAAGCCTTCTTTATGCTCTAGCATTAAAAAAAAAAAAAAGCATGGCAATATTTAAAATAGAACGTATTTATACGTTTTTGGGAGCAAATGAGTTAGCTACAACAGGCAATTGGAGCGTACCCCGAAGTGTTGGAATTTGTTTCTTAACCATATTTTTTCACTTGCAGATCATTTTGTATTTTTGGAGCAAGTTTGTATCTGATAAAAACTGAGAAAATCATAGAAAAGATGGCGAAGGAGTGCAATTCCTTTCTGCTCCCACAAACCTAAATGAAAGTGACTTTAATAAGTTGAAAGTCGCAGTGGTGCCAGATGGGAGACACGGCGCCGCCATGTTGGATTTTCCCGAATCTCGCTGCAGGTCTCCCAGCATGGCTCCGCCTCCTGTTTCAAAATGTTCTGACGCAACAGTGGCGAGCAAACACAGCTGGCCAGGTTTCCCCCAAAACAAGATGGCTGATTGTCAGAAGCGGTGGGGGTGGGGGGGTTTTATGTGGTTGGGTGGGAATGCGAGTGCCTTTGGGGGGTCGTTGGGGGGGGCGGTTGCTTTAATGACTTTTACAGCCATCCCAGCGGAGGGGGAAGGACAATCCAGACAGCAGTAACGCAAGCGCTAACTTGAAACCAAACCTCAACCCTGAAACTCAAACCAGTCTTTGAAACCATACTTTAAAACCCGAACCCTAGTTTGAAACCCTTCTTTGAAAACATAACCTCAAATTTAAAACCCTAACCCTGGTTTAAAACCGTACCTTCAAACATTAGCCCCAGTTCAAAACCTTTCAAACTGGATGTATAATAGTTTTTTTTGGGTTTTTTTTAATAAACGACCATGCATAGTCAGGCTTTTTTTTTTTTTTTTTTAAAACAACCATGCACAATAAAGACTTTTTTTTTGAACGATCATGTATAGTAAAATTATTTTTTAAATGACAATATAGTAAGTGGTTTAAAAGGAACAAAAAATTAGCATGTATAGTAAGTTTCTTTCGTTTGTTTTTTTTACAACCATGTACCATGTATAAGGCGTTTAAAAAAAAATAAAATCAATGACCATGTATAAGGCATTTTGTTTAACGACCATGTATAGTAAAGCATTTTATAAAAGATGACCATGTATAGTACATTTTTTTAAACGACCATGTATAGTAAAATATTTATTTTTACGTTTAAAAGGAACCATGTACCACGCGTAAGGCGTTAAGAAAAATAATAATAATTGACCATGTATAGTAAGATATTTTTTTAATGACCATGTATAGTAAGGCATTTTTTTTTTTTAAATGACCATAGTAAGGTGTTAAAAAAATAAAAAATAAAATATGACAATGTATAGTAAGGCGTTTTTTTTAATGACCATGTATAGTAATGCGTTAAGAAAAAAAAAATGACCATCTATAGTAAGGCATTTTTTTTAATGACCATGTATCGTAAGGCGTTAAGAAAAAAAAAAAAAAAGACCATGTATAGTAAGGCTTTTTTTTTTTAATGACCATGTATAGTAAGGCGTTAAGAAAAAAAAAATGACCATGTATAGTAAGGCATTTTTTTTAAGTAAGGCGTTAAGAAAAAAAAAATTGACCATGCATAGTAAGGCATCTTTTATTTTTTCAACGACCATGTGTAGTAAAAGGCTGATTTTTGTTGTTGTAAATGACCATGCACAGTAAAGTGTTTTTTTTTAAACAATGTTTAATAAGTTAAAACGGTCATGGATAGTAAGGCTTTTTTTATTTTTTATTTTTTAAAACGACCATGTGATTAGTATTTTTATTTTCCTATTTTCTGAATCTCTTGGAATTCTTAAACAAGTCACTTGAATGAAGCACAATTAAATGGTGATTGTGTTATTGAAGATGCGCAATTTCAAAACGACGTACTAAGTTATACTTCTTGCTTGGGGCCGCCACTGAAAAGCGGTGAAACGCGGTCACCCGCTCAGCGGATGCAAATGAGGGAAAGCACCAGACGACGCAAAGGGGAGAAAGTTTGGAGGTGGCAAAATTCCCCCCCGTGACGTCACATTCTCCATCTCAAATGACGAATAAAGCGCTGACGTTGGTTCAAAACGCTTGCAAATGCAAAAAAAAAATGCTTCTTCAAAAGCTTGTTTCAAAATTTTGGCATATATTTGGACTTCGTATTCTGTTGTGTTCGAAATATGTGATGTCAAAAGTGTCTCATTCATTTTATCTTATTGGAGTTTTGAGAAAAATATGGGAACACCACAAAAATCATACTTTTTGAGAACTTTATATATTGCTGAACATTTTGAGAGCGAGAAAAAAAAAAAAGCACAATACAAAAAAATCTGTATTTGTGTGTAGACAATCCAAGCAGACACATTTGCCAACTCTCGCACTTTCAATTTCAAACTTTCAAATATATATATATAAAAAAAAAAAAAAAAGTGCTGGTGAAAAAAAAACATATTTCAAAACTTCAAAATTTCATACGGACAAACGAACCCCTGGGAAAAAACACAACCGAAAATAATTTATGATACAATTGAGAAAAAAAGGGAAAAAAAAAAAGTACATTAAAAAAAATAATCTGTACAGTATTTTAGCCACCGGCATTGCAAAGGTGGACACGGTTGAGGGGTCTGAGGCGGAGGTAGCTTTTCAAACTCATCCCTGCCGTCTTTTTCTTTTTTTTTTTTTTTTGCTTCGATGAGCAACTTCCTGGGAACGACGAAGCATTAATTAATCCCGACCAAAAATTCTGCACAGGATCAACCAGAGAGGATCACAGCAGCTACTTCCTGTTTCGTCAACAGGGAATGTCAGCGAGTGGTCCCGGCACAGTTCGAAAAGTGGAACGTGCCGCCAAAAACAGGAAGTACGAAAACACAAGGATCACAGTGTTCCTGCCGGATAGTCACCAAAAAATAAAAAAATAAAAATCTATAGCGCGGGTGTCAAACTCGAGGCGCCGGGGCCCACCCAAGTAAATAAAGTGTCATCATATTTTGTTTGCAAAAACCTATTTTCATTTTGGTGTAAGATTTGTGGTAGAATTGTTTTGTTTCATGTTTATACAAATATTACAAACATTTCTTTCTCCACCATAGACGCACACAAAAAAAAATTATAAAAAAATTGTTGAACAGTGGACCCCAAATTCAGGACTGAATTCAATTATATTTATAAAGGTTTAACAAAAGGAAAATAAGAATAAATGGATCAGATTTTAAAAAACAAATAAAATATACAAAAAATAAAAATTGCAAGCTAAAAGAATAAAAAAAAAAAAAGTATCAGTTTAAAAAAAAATAAAAAATGCAAACAAGTGGGGGATTTTGTGAATAACGTGCGACTGTGTACACCAAACAGTGAATATGCGGGGGTCCACTGTTAACTTCAATATTTAGTTGTTACCATTTTCCACTTTTCAACATCAATTGACCAAAAAACGAGTTTGGCAGCCCAAAAAGAATCAAATGCCGATCCAATTTTTTTTTTTTTTTTAAATGTTCGAATCGCCTAAGTGGGCGTGTCTCTCCCCCATCCCCCGAAAAAAAAAAAAAAAACTTGAAGGCCATCAAAATGTGACAGCAGAGGGGTTGCTGGTTGCTATGGCTACAAGACATCCTGAATACACCACTCGTAATAATGCAATTTTGACCTTTAACTTCAGGGTAAGGCAAAAAATGTGATCGGGGGCCAATGTCCCCTCGTTCCCCCCCGTTTGCACGCCACTGTTCCCAGCTGGCTTGTACGCCTTTCTGTGACTCCTCCAGTCTCATTTTTCAGCTTCACCCTGAAATTCCACAATCAAAATTGCAAACTTTTTCTTTTTGTTTTTTTGAGTGATGCATGTTCACGTTTCACCAACATGAACTGACCTCGTTCGCGTGTCGTCAAAACAGTCAGCAGTCAAGGCATCGCAATGTGTCAAGTCTCGTCAAACGTTCAACTTTGTGCGCATTTCTCAACTTTGTCCTTCCTGAAAGCAAACATGGCAATTCTTTTTTGTACAAAAAAACAAAAACTAAACAACAAGTCCCTCCTCTTTTTTTTTTTGTGTGTGTTCAGGAGCGGGCGAGCGTCCGGAGTTGGCGCAGTCGCGCTTTGAGCTCCTCCTGCTTGGCGCGCAGTTTGTCGTGGCGGGCCTGCAGGCGGCGGGCGCCGTCCTCCAGGTGGTGGATGCAGTCGCGGGCCTTCTTCAGGATGACCACCTTGGACGCTTTGTCGTTGAGCGACAGCTCGGGGATGTTGTCGCGCAGGCGCACGAAGCAGTTCTTCAGCTCGTTGCGCCGCTGGCGCTCCATCACGTTGTGCGTGCGCCGACGCTCCTCCTCGTCCTCCGTCTCGGCCGGGTGATGATGATGATGATGATGATGGCGGCGGCGGTGGCGGGCGGACGACGAGGCGTGGTGCGCGCGGGAGCGCTTGTTGGACGGCGGCGGGGAGGCCGGGCGCCGAGCGGCGTAGTTGTGCTGCAGCTGGATCTCAAAGTGGTGGCGCCGGAGAGCGCGGCGTTGCTCCTCCTCTTCCTCCTCCTCCTCCTCCTCCTCCTCCTCCTGCTTCAGCTGGCGGGATGACGCGCAGCGGCCCACCGTCACCACGTCGATTTCCTCCTCTGCCACAACGCAAGACAAAACAAAACTTTCACTTGGCGTGTTCGACTGCAAGTCGCCGCTGAAATTTTCGTATTTATTTATCTTAGTTCATATTAAAAAAAAAAAAAAAAAAAAAAATAAATGAATTAAACTAAAATTCTACAATTTAAAAATATTTTTCAATTGAATTCAGTCTGGTAATATTGCATTATAATTTAATTGTAATTTTATTTAATTATATTTAACTTTAATTTGGCACGTCTGCAAGTGGCCCCTGAAATTTTCGTATTTATTTTATTTCATATTACTTTTTTATGAATTAAACTTGAATTTTACAATTTAAAAATATTTAATTTAGTAGAGTAATATTGTATTATAAGGTAATTGTAATTTATATTTAATTTAATATTTAACATTAATTTGAATGTCTATTTGTATTGTTTGAAATTGATAAAAGTTAAGGACTTTTTCCCTCCAAAATTCAACTTCCATGTTAGAAAATTATTTGCATAATTTGAATTTATACATTTCAAAAATGTTATGAAAATAAGTTGATACATTTCTAATAATTTTATGAAATAAAAAAAACATCTAAAGAAAAGAGATTTGTCTTTATTCTTTTTACTAATGAATTGCATTTATCTAATCTGTTTTATGACAAGTTATACATTCTAATAACACATATTGCTACACATTTTAAGTCGTCTTATGCATGAAATGAATTTTGAACACTTCTAAATGATTACATTTTAAATGTGAATTTTTTTTTTTTTTTTAAGTATGAGTCGAACAATTGGACGTTGAACAAAGTTCACCACTTCCTGTGTGGTTAACAGTCAGCAATGCCAGAGGACTGCATGAGTCATTACACAGTCATGGGTGGAGCTCGCGCGCACGCGCGCGCTCACGCACACTTCAACTGAGCTCAGCTTAGGCCCCGCCCACTGTCTATACAAAAAACTTTTGCCGGGAAGTGCGCACTTGTGCGTAGACTTGAAAGAGCATCGAAACATTTTGTTCTCACCGGAATCGCTGGACGAGTACATGGACGCGTCCCCTCCGGCCGAGTAGTAGTCCGACGTGGCCTCGGGCGTCTGCTGGCCCCCCAGCAGGCTCTGGCAGTCCAGCGTGGATCCGGCGAGCCCCTCGAAGATGCTGGTGTCCATGTCGGACAGCAGCGGGCTGGAGCCCAGCACGGACGCCGCCGCCGCCGCCGCCAGCTTCTTGTCCGACGCCAGGCAGCTCCACAGGCCGTCGTCGGCGCTCATCGCCGCATCCTCATCCTCCTCCTCCAGGGAGGGGGAGGGGGGGCGCCCCCCTCCCCCGCCGCCTCCCCCCTCCTTGTCGTGGATGAAGGCGCAGTTCCAGTTGAGGTGCATGTCGTGGTCCTCCAGCAGGATGTCGGACACGAAGCTCAGCTGGTCGCCGCTGGAGAGCGGCGACCCCCCGCTGCCGCTGGCGCCCGCCTTGAGGGGGGGCGACTGCGGGGGCGTGGGCAGCGACTGCAGGTCCTTCATCAGGATTTGGCAGAACTCCTCGTCGAAGAGCAGCGGCTCCGAGTAGAGCCAGTCCTGCGGCTGGGCGAAGCTTTGCAACATCTTCGGAACTGCAGACAAAAAGGAAAAAAAAAAAAAAAGTTTAAATCCAGCCAAGCAGGTTAAGTCGAGAGTGAAAGTGAACACTTGTGAGATCCACTAAAGACTGGGGGCTGCCTTTTATCTCTGTTGACATCACTGGGGCCCCCCCCTCCTTTCACGGCTGTTAACCCCCGAAAGTAGCCCACACCCTTTTCTCACCACGTCATAGTAACAGCTGGAGTAGACGTGGGGGGGGGGGGGGGGGGGTCAGCAACACCCTTCTTTGCACAATTTACGTTTTCAAAGAGGTCAGAAAAAAAAGAAAAAGAAATCACAACTCTCACTTTACACACAAACATTAGTTGGGAAGCTTGTGTGCAGGGCGTGGAGGTCATGACACGATCACATTCTGCGTGGACGTGTTGCATGTTCGTCGTGGACAACAAAGCCGCACTGTGTGCCGCATGCATTTGACGCGTTATGTGATGGAGTGGAAACAGGATCCACGCGTGGAATTTCTTTTTTTGAAATTTTAGTTTCAGCTTTCAACCCAAAAAAAAAAAAAAGAAAAAAGAAAAGACACCCACGCCGATTTACTCTCCTGGGCGCAACACTAAGACAAGAAAACGCACATTTATCAGAGAGCGAAGCGGTTTGTGGGCAATGAAGCAGCGAGTGAAAAATGTGCGCATTTCCTAATGAGGGTTTGGCTCCTCCGCAGTGAGTTTAAAGAACGCCTCAGTGCAGGGTCAAATAGAAGCCACGTGTGCGATTTCGGAGCGATTTAAACACGTTGTAACCACAAACACCCGCGCCGATTAACTTTTAGCCGCATTACACACTAAAATATGATAAACAATTTGGCAAAAATGATGTGGGTTTTTGCGTTATTAAGCAGCGAGTGAAAAATGTGCGCATTTCCCAATGAGGGTTTGGCTCCTCCGCAGTGAGTTCGACGCCCTAGTTGCAACACTAATCAGAGCCACGTGTGGGATTTTGTGCTAATTTAATCACGTTTTAATCACAAACACCCGCGCCGATTTCCTTTTCGACGCATTACACAAAAAAATGATGGCAAACAATTTGCCAGAAATTACGTGGTTTTTGAGTTATTAAGCAGCTTGTGAAAAATGTGCGCATTTCCTTATGAGAGTTTTGCAGACGACACCCAGCGGCGTCTCTTCGCGACACATTCCTCAACGAAACCCAGCGGCGACTACCATTTAAAACCCACGTTGGTCACCCGACGAGTTCCCACGCGCGTGGGAATCGTCCTCTGGAGCTTTTCCCACAAACAGCAACGGTTGTCGTCGGTTGCATTTTGACCCGAATGGTCCCAAAAGACAAACAAAACAAAAAAAACAAAAAAAGAGGCGTCTTACCGGCAGTTGTGCTTTCAAAGAGACCGTCGGATTTCAACAAAGTGGTACAAAACTATCCACGGGGGTCAAAGTCCACGAGGGAAGCAAATGGCCGTGGGAGACGACGACTAGTCGGCGGCGAAGACAAGTTGCTGGGGTGTGAAGTTGAGCCGGTTGCCGCGAAGCATGTTCCGGAGCGAGCCGTCTTCTCTTCTTGACCGACCGGCTAACAACTAGCACACTAGTGGGTGTGGCCGGCGCGGCCGCAGCGCTTTTATCAGCCCGGCTCGCCCGTGTTCCTCCGCGACGACAAAACCGCGCCAAAACGTTACCGGCGACGCACCGGCTCGGGACCGATTATTTAATCATCGGTAAGACTCGCCCTTTCGATCGGGTCCTGGCGGCAAACCGGCGGTGGAGGCGGCAACGTGGAATCCATCGCGAGAGGTGGATCTAACTCGTGTGACTGGCGCAAGGATACCAAGCGCAAGCGCAAGGAAAAAGGATGGCGGTAAAAGTTAGCACACGTGGACGGACAGAAGAAGCCGGGTGTCTCCCTGCCTGTCTGTCTGTACGCCTGTCTGTCTGTACGCCTGTCTGTCTCTTTAATCGTTATTTAAAGTGGCAGTACATGAATCGCCATTGCAACACTGAATGCATATCACTCCAAGGACATTTGACACAAATAAATAAATAAATAAATAAATAAATAAATAAATAAATGCTGTTTCGAATTTGAAAAAGTTCTAAATGAGGAAGTTAAAAAAAAAAATCTAGTTTAAAGTTTTCTAAAAACTTAATGTTACATTTTCTACATTTAAAAACACTTTTAATTGAAAATGTTAAAAAAAAATGAAGTAGAAAATAATTTTAAAAATATTTAATTTACTGAAACTTCCTTTTAGTCATCCTTTTTACATGATTAATTAAGTTGTGCATTTGCTCCAGCATACAAAATTTGATTTTTATAAATAAATTAAAAAAACGTGTTTAAAAAAAATTATATATATATATATATATATATATATTTAAAAAAAAAGTCTTCAGAATAAAAAAAAATAAAAAAAATCTCAAAGCTATATTGTCAAATGTTCTTAACAGAAGTTGTACTTTCAACGAGACAGCAATGACAAATGCCTGTTTAACACTGGCATCATACTCAAAATATACACATATTTGACATTAGAAAATCTAACCAAAAATGGCATAAAAGGTATCATGTGTAAACTTCAGTCAGTGCAAAATCCGATCCTGCTTAATTGAACACCACCAAGCATCCATTTTGCACTTTTTCCTCTTTAAAATTCATGCATTTGAGAATAAACGAGGCGGCTAAATGAAGCCTTAACGGTGCAGTCGCCCCCTACTGGTTGGATGACAACTGGTTGAGAAAGCGCTTTCCCATATTTGACGTCTAAAGCCGTCACTGGCAGTGAATGTTAAATATAAATATCACAGACGATTAGGTTAATTTAATCACGGCAGAGAAAACTGTAATCGGGATTAAAACTCATTTAATTGTGCAGTATTATTTCAAAGTGCAATTTAGTATTATTTTCATTGACTATTTTCACATTTTATTCAATTATTGCACAACTTCTTGAACTCTTTGTCCTACGAGCACCCAGTCAAATTCTGTTTGTGATGTGATTTGATACGTGTTCCTCCTGAAAGACTGAAAACGAGTCCACCTTTGTCCCGCTTTTCTCCACTTCAGTTTTCTTTTTCTTTTTTTTTCTGCAGTGCCCCCTGCAGCAACACATAAAGCAGCATGGGAAGTGTGAAAGAGGTGAAGTGTGTCCGAGTTGGCATGAATCAAGCTCCCGTATACCGCAGAACCTCCGTCTTGGTCCTCCTCCTTACATAATGGATGGGGGAAATCTGTCGTGGTGGTGGTGCACGTGCTGGCCCGTGCGGCCAATCCGAGCTGGCGTGGCCCGGACGCACGTGAGCGCTTGGCTCGCTCCAAGGAATGCTGCAAGGAGACGCCAAAGCTTTCCGCTGCCGGGACCCAAAATGTACTCAAATACACATTTCAACATACGTTGCACTTCGATGCGTCTCAATTAAGCATGTTTAAAACAAAAAAAAACAAAAAAACATGAGGCAAGAAATTGTGTTTCTACTTGATGATCAATAAAAGAGCTAGCAAAATTGCTAACCGAGAAAATTCGTACCAATTTCAGGCACCAAGGTTTGGAAAACCCGGTTGGTTAAAAGTATAAATAAAATAATACCAAAAAAATAAAAAATAAAAATAATAATAAAAAAAAAGAAAAAAAAGAAAGTACACCAGTTAACTACAATAAAACATAGAATATATTAAAATATAGTGTTTCTCTTAAATCCGGACAAATTTAAATTGTGCATGTTTTACGGCATACAGAATTATTTGATTTAATTTGACATATTTTTCAAGTACAATTTATAATTTAACTATAATTTTAAGTAAATGTTGATTGTCTGATTGCTGGTGACGTCTCTTTCTTTCTTTTTAAAAAAAATTTGATTAATTTTAATATAATATATTTTTAAACAGCGTTTGTTAGTTGCAATACATTTTTTAAAAATATAAATATATATATATATTAAAAAATATAAGATATTTTTTATTTTAATTATATGTATTTTTAACATTTATGTTTAGTTACTTGTAACTTGATTTACATTTTTATTACTAAAACAAGAAATCAACATTATTTTAATATAATGTATTTTTTTTTAGATAACATGTTCAGTTATAATTTGGAATTTTCTTTTTCTTTTTCTTTTTTTTTTTTTTTAAGTAAAAGCCTTGCGTGTTTTCACATCTCATACACAATTACTAGGTTGAATATTATATTTTCACCAAAAAATGTATTCACTTGTATTTAACGGATTTGAATAAAAACTAAATAAATGACCATTTAATTTTTGATGATGTGCATGTGTCCCAGCACACAACATGCTCATTTGCTTTGTGTGCGCATGTATTCTGTAAGCTCACAATAGGTCTGTAGTAGCGTCATATAAATAATATGGAGGCCATAATTGCTGCCTTGCAGGGAAGTCTGGCACATGGAAGCTATTTCTGCTTGCTGCAAATGCATTTTGATATCTCCCTAAACGGCAGCAAATTGCAACGTGATCCTTCCAATTAAAGATGATGTTCCATATTTGTGATGCAGGCGAGGCGGGCGGGACGTAGTAGGGGCGGGGTTAGAGTTGGGGGCGGTTGGGTGGTGACATTCTGGAACACAAAGAAGGGAGGCGGCCCAGTCAAGAAGTGGGTTAATGTGCCACCTACAGGCCGACTCGAGTGGCCTGCTGATTCACTGACTCCATTCGGGGAACGAGCGCTGTCATGCGCCGGCTTTATTACGACTTTAGTTACGAATCTGCGGTCACTCATCAAAGTCCAGTCGGCGCAACAACGCGTCTTTTGTTAATGACGGATTGTGGTGCTGAGTAATCAAGTACAAATACAAATATTAAGAATATAGTTGGGGTAAGGGGTTATCATAGTTTTGGAATTTTCATTTTGAGTTAGTTTTTATTTCGGATTGAGTTGTGTTTTTTAAATCGAGTTAGTTTTAATTAGTTTTCAGGATGGTTCTGTTAGTTTTTTATTAGTTTTAGTTCAAAAGAAAAGTGTATTACTTGTGCGAAATATTAAAAAAAACAAACAAACATGGGAGGACGTCATCAGAAGGTGCTTTCCTATTGGCTGCTGCCGGATGACGTCACTTCCGTGCGACACACTTCCAAACGTCCGTATTCCGGCGGTTAATATCAAAATAAATCTACCGTACTTCAAATCGCATTTGAAGGGATACTTGACTCATTGAATACTTTTCAGCAGTGAAAAGTTGCAAAGGCCTCAAAGGCTCATGCATTAAATTAATTCCCAAAGACTAAAACAAAGCACGTTTTTGCTACAATTATAGTTAGTTTTAGTTCGTTTTGTAAACATAAAATGTAGTTTCGGTTAAGTTTTCATTTTTTTCAAAAGCATTTTCGTTGTTATTTAATTTGATTAAATAAACTTTTTTTTAATTTATTTTATTTTGGTTTTAGCTCTTTGGTTAGTTTTAAAATAACCTTCGTCAGGGTTCCAGTTGATGTTCGGATAGTTTTCGAGTTAAGGTTGTCAGGGGTCAGTAGTTACGGGTTAAGATTAGGATTTTGAGGTCAGGCCCAAGGTCACATGAGGTAGTATTAATATGATAGTCCCTGTAACGTGAAAAGGAATACGCCTTCTAAATTTAACTCACCGCTGCTGCTAAATTTGAACGATTCCAAGAAAAATCATCTCGCCTATAAAATAAAACGCATCTCCAAGAACGACATCGTCTGCTGCGCTGTCCGCCCCGCTCGAGCGCTCTGCCAAATTGGCAAACGCGCAGAGTGAACCCCAGGATTTGCGTTTGCGCTCCGCCACGGATGAGCCGTTTATGAAAATGGAGCCCATTATCTCCAAAAACGCAGAACGACATACTTGGGAGTCCCTGCACATATTTTCCCGCATATGTATCAAGAAAATCTCTGACTTCACGTTACAGATCTGGCTCGAGATCGGGTAGTGGTTGGGTGAGGGTTCGGGGTCATAAATTGTCGGAATCAGGTCACATTATTCAGAGTTCATTTTTCAAGAGTTTAGAGCTGTCAAAATGGTCAAGATGAAGAGTAGCTTTGGGATTCAGTAGTTTGTGAGTTAGGATTTGGGTTTTGGAGGCAGACCCGGGTCACTTTAGGTCAGTATTGGATTTCGCGTTGGCGTTAGGGCCAGGTAACAGTCGGTCAATGGAGGAACTGGGTGAACCCCCCCTGACCTGGTGACCTCAGCTCAGTGTAACAGAATACACAAGTGAGTAAAGTGGGATTAAAGTCGTGTAGCATGTACGTGCGTGTGTGTGTGTGTGTGTGACTGACTGTGCAAATCCACCCCCCCCCCCAATAGTGATCTCGTCCTTATTAGGACTCTCAAGTCTGCCTGCCTGCATTCGGCTTTAATTAGACTGCAGCTTGGCGCACTCGCAGAAAAAGTCAAGATCTGGCAGAGAGAAAATGTGTTTGGTCAACTACAAGACTATGGCAAGAGAAATCACTTGAATGGGAAAAAAAAATAAAAAATTTGGCTTGTTATCATCTAATACTTTGATCAACTCCGCCCGTAAGTCAAACGTCAGTGGAACAAAAGCAAACATTTCCTGAGAATTCTCCTCAAAACTTTCAGCGCATTCCGAGTCGTTTGACCACCAAAACTCTTCGGACGTTTGCCAAACAACACACGGCTGACAATTGTTGCTGACTCGTAACCCCCCCCCGAGAAACTAGAACTCATGGACTGGACGACGTGGAACTTTGTGCCAAGCAGATGCCGACGGACGTTTTTATTTGGAGACTTGACTCACGTCTCAAGATGCCTCACTTCCCTCTCCGAAAAATGGAAAATATCAAACAGGATCCAAAATAAACACGTTTGAGAATATGACTCACGCCAATAGGTTCTTCACAGACCGTGAATAAGGGGGGGAAAAAAAAAAAAAAACTTTCAAGGGTACATTCCAATATTTCTACATGGAGTTATCTGGACTGCTGGTCGGGTTGATTTAATCTTTTTCGAAGTGACGAGTCTGCCCTTTGACCTGCGCTATGTGTAAAGTGCCCTTCCCATTCATTAAAAGTAGTGATGCTAGAATTATAGTTTACTAACGAGCTTGATTGAAACTGGACTTAAACTGAGACTGAATCTAAAAACGGCGGATAAAATGAACACTACTACAGTCGTACGCTCGATTGAGTTTTTACATAACAAGCTGTAGTCGGCCACTCCGCTTCTGAATGAAACTTGATGAAACGCTAACACGCTAACAGTTGGTATGCTAACCACGCGCGCACCACTGAGACACCGAGGGCTGACCTTTCGCACCACTTGTCCCCGCGCCCCCGGCGATCCTGACTGAGAGTAAAATGTGCAAAAGCGCGACCCCGGCGATCGGGTGGACGCAAGGCGACACCGCTTGTAAATTTAGGCGGGAATGTGTCGGCCGACGGCATTTCACGGGGCTGATTTTGGGCAAGAGGCCCTGAACGGGTCGCCGGTCAATGTCAGCGCACAAATAGACAAACGATTGACTGGTCGCCAGTCAATCTCCGGGGACACGTAGAGACGAACAGGCGGGCGGTGAAATGAAACGCGAAACTCCGATGATGAAATCGGGAGCTTTTTTTTTTTTTGCTCACGCCGACTCGGCTGACCTGGCGTCCGCTCGGCACGTGACGGGACGTTTTGGCGCCGCCTACGAAAGTGCAACACGAGCGTGAAAATGGGGTCGACGCGGCCTTGCTGTTCCTGGAAGGATGCGTAGTAAAGCTGCAGATGTTGCGCAGCAAGACATCTGCAGCCGCACTCCTGGAATGCGCTCACAACAACACGAGACGGCAGCGCTTTGCTTTTAACCACTGCAGGCCGGGAGATGCGTGGTGTTGAACTTCACACCCTCGTCCCGGTTTACTACTACAGAACCTTCTAGTGTGACGTCACGTTGAAGTCTGCGAAAGTTTCTCTCATCTTTTTGATGAAAAACTACTTGACACGCAATTACGACATATCGACAAGTGGCTACTATTGCTCCATGCTACCAGCTAGTAAGTTAGCGAGCATTAGCTAGCAGTTGGATTAACGTTATTGTTGTTGGAATGTTATCGCCCTTGGATTCATGTTCCAGATCCGAAACGATTTCACATAAAATTTTCCGTCACCTTTTTGATGAAAAACTACTTGCCACACAACTACAGTATCTCGACAAGTGGCTATTATGGCTCCATGCTACGAGCTAGTAAATTAGCCAGCATTAGCTAGCGGTCGGATTAGCATTATTGATGGAATGTTATCGCCATTGGATTCATGTTATGTCATAACTATGATTTTGTTTTTTGTTTTTTTTTGCTTTTGTTTTTTTAACCTTTCACTGTGAATCCACCTCCCGTCTTTCCCGAGATTTTTCAAAATCAGATCATTTTTGTCTCGTTTTTCTTCATGAACTAAAATTGTCCGGAGATTTTTTTAGTCCCGTTTTTATGAAGTGAAGTACATTTGTCTCGTCTTCTTCAGTCGATGAAAAATGCATACTGATTTAGTCCCAGTTATTGTTTATTAACTCATTAGCTCCCAAAAACGTATAAATACGTCATATTTTAAATGTTTTACGTGTCCCAAAGACGTATTTATACGTTTTTTTTTGTTTGTTTTTATGCCAGAGCATAGAGAAGTCTTTGATGCAGTCCCTCTACTGCAGAAAAGTGGCAGCAGAGTATAAGAGATCAACCAGGCCATGTTAAAACAAGCTGATTTCCCCCACAGTTCTAAGCAGATTTGTGAATAATGATGAAACTTAGCTATGTTCTATTGTTAATTGCTGCAAAGCAGAAACAGATAGGAATATACTTTTTTTTCCTGATAAAAGAAGAGACTCTAATCTCTCTTTTGGTAGGTTCCATATCTTTATAGCAATAGAACATAATATTTTGCGGGCCTTGCAAAATCAATCAAAATCCAGGAAAACACTTAAGTGAAAACGGTTGGGAGTTAATGAGTTAATGAGAGTTTTAGTCTAGTTTTAGTCTGATGAAAAAATGTGTGTTGACGAAACTATTTTTGTTTAGTTCTCATTGACAAAATTAACACAATACTGTCATGCTTTTTTTTCAGGTTGCTAGCTTGCTATGTGTTAGCATAGCAACCGTGTGTATTTTATCAATTAATTTTCAGTTGATTTATCAATAATATCTATCTGCTATAGCGCCTCTCATACTCAAGTTGATAATCTTGCGGTATGCTAGCATATCATACGCATAGCATTTTATCCATTCTCATGTCGTATCTTACCCTCGTTGAACAAGCTCTTTTTCCGTCAGAAGGGGAAGAAGAATGAAGGGGGCGTGTCCTTGGCTCCGAGCACAGTCACGGAGAGAGGAAAGTGTGCAGGAATGCGTGTGTGTGCGTGTGAGCACATCTGCCAAAGAGGGAAACAGTCAAAATGTGTGGACAGTGTCTGCACTTAGCGGCTAATCTAACACTGAAACCAAGCGGGACAAAAAGCGCTGAGGCGGATGGACGGATGGACGTCCCGTCCCGTCCCGTCCCGTCGGTTTCGCTAGCTCATCTCAAACTGTCGCCGACTGGCCAAACAAATCAAGACGAATGCTAATGCTAAAAACAATGCTAACAGCAAAGCTCTCTGAATTCCGCGTTGCCGCTCACAAGCGTCTCTATTAGCGCACGGGGAACTCGTTTATTGCAAGGCACTCACCCCCTAACGACTGTTTGCGTGCCTCAACGGGGGCTGCTGTTTTGCTTAGCAACAGATTCAAATGGAGCTGTTAGCAGTCTGCATAAATGATTGAAGTAATTAGTTACTACCCATTTGCTCCTTTGACAGGGAAAAAGGGAGGCGTTTCGGTAGTTGCAGCTTACAACAAGTACAGATTATTTACATGCTGCTGTTTTGGTTAGCGACAGACTTCCAATGAGCTCCACACGCGCGAGAACAATCGTCATAAATAGTTACTACCCGTTAAGTGGATAAAAGAGAGGCATTTAATTCGTTTCAATTAGTCTCATCTTACGTCACGTGGAGGTTGTTTACATTCCGATACTGTAGGTGCTGTTGTTTTGGTTAGCAACCGAGTGGAAATGGGCTCTAGAGTTAAGGTCTATGTGAAGAGTTGACTTAATTATGACCAGTTTTTTTTGTTTTTGTTTGTTTTTTATGCAGAAAAGGGAGGAGTTAGTTGTTTAGTTGTAGTTTACAACAAGTGGAGACTGCTGTTTTGGCTAGCAAAAGAGTTCAATTGGGCGCTTGTGAGAATTGACACTGTAAGTTACACCCAGTTTGCGTATCTCGAGGGGACAAGGCAGGTGTTGTGTTAGTTTTCAAATTCTGTGCAACAAAGCCGACTGTTGACACGCCTCAATCGGTGCTGCCGTTCTGGTTAGCAAACAGAGTTGCCGTTTCCTTCTCCCCGCAAGAACGAGGACACCACGCACGCAGCGCGGCGCAGAAACACGAGCGCGCCCCGTAGAACTTGCTTTAACTTTGTCCCTTTTCTTCTGGTTACTCTAAAAATAACGTGGGCTGGTAACGCCGCTCCACCGCACTAACCTCGCTCTCCCACTCCCGCTCGCCTCCTCCTCCTCCTCCTCCTCCTCCTCCTCCCGGTTGTTCCTCAAGTTCCTAGAATCTCGCTGCGGTCGTTCTGGGACGCCGTCCGCGGCTCCACATGGAACTGGCATGTGCGGCGTCTGATTGGCCCGATGAGCAGAAGTCGGGCCTTCCTCATTGGTCCGGCCGCTTGTCTGTTTTCCTCCCACAAATCTGCGCAGAAAGTCTTGACATCACATGACTTGTTTTCGTTACAGCGCTTTTAACACGTTGAAGGTTTCGGGGTCAAAGGGCAAGGTCACGGTAAGGTCAAATAGCTAAAACACACAAAAAAATTTACTTACATTTCCCCAAATATTTATCTAATCCTCTAGCTAGCCTCTCAGTTAATTCATTATTGGTGATCACTAAAAATAAAAAAATATTTGGGACAAAACACATCAAGTCATAACTCAGATTAAAGGGATACTTTACTTATTTAGCCATTTTTGTCAGTCAAACATTCATATTTTGCCTATAATAAATTTTATATTTTCCATTATTTTTCATGTACAATTAGTACCTTTTAAAAAAAGACATTTTGCAACTTGCTGTCGACTGAAAATGACATCACAAGGTGCTCAGGTAACCAATCACAGCTCAGCTTGTGAATGTCACATGACCAAACCAAGAAAACAGTGTTTTTAAAGGTACTATTTGTACTGGAAAAACAATGAAAGAATCAAATTAATTATAGACAAAATATTAAATTTCCATTGCTATAATGGGCTAAATAAGTGAAGTATCCCTTTAAAGTTCACGATTAGGACATTCCATATGGGGAATTATTTTGTTAATCTGCCATCATGATGACTAAAATGTGACGACACAACACAATAAAATAAAATAATAAATAAAATATTTTCCCCGTGCTTGTTGTCACTTACAGAAAAATGTGCAAGTCGGTGACTCGCCTTGTGATTTGAAAATCAGCGTTGGGGGGATTTTCTGTATAATTCATCTCATTTGATTGAATTAAACCCTTAAACAATTCCGCTCCGTCCTTCACACGTTGTGCTCGTCAACGTCACACAAACGCCCTCGCTCGCTAATGTCGTTAGGAAGCGGGTCATGTGATCTGATGTTCAGGAACTACAGGGTGTACGTGTGTGCGTGTGTGGTGGGATTTGGGGCGGGGGGGTTAACTTCATCTGAGTGAGACAGTGTGTCGTACTGCTGTGTGACAATAGCAGCACTGTGTTGTAGTAACACAATAAGTGCGAGCGGCTGATTAGAAGAAATTACTTTATAGGCTCAAATACACGATCAGAAAAAGTCAGAGAAATTTGGCGTTGGAAGGAGAAGCGGCAGTAAAACAGGCCAAATGCCAATAGGAAGGCCGGCGAATTGAATAGCACTTTGTAATATTTGACTTTATTCGAACATTTAGAAATAATATCATCAAATAGAATGGAAAAAATGAAATCATTTGTGCATCATAACGAATCAATTGCAGCTTCTGGTGGGTGCGACTTGGCTGATACTGCTCGGTGGCACATTTGCTAAAGTGCATTATAACCAGGAGGTCATAATTTTATAATTGATCTCTCAATTGACTTCATAAGCATTCCACATGCTTTCGAATTTTAGCATTCAGCTTTCAGCATTCCCACGCAATTTAAGTCTTGGAGTTGATTGCGCAATGCTAACAAAAACGTTAGCGGCGGCGGACGTTTATCTGAAGTGGTCGTGGCGCAACACCGCCGCAAGTCCTCGCTCGGCACCACTTGCGACACGTAACGATCAAGACGGGGCTCGCTATCGCCGAGCGGCAGAAAGAGGAAGAATGAGAGGTGCAAGAGCGGCTGCCCCGGCCCGGGGAGGCCCCTTCCCCTTTTCCTCTCCTCTTTCCGAGTCATGAAACGAACGAAGCGGCCGAGAGGCTTCCGAGCAAGACTGAATGGAGAAGTGATGCGTTTGCAGACTGCGGGAACATTTTGTATCCTGCAGCCTTCCTGTTGATTCACTGTTTCATAAGGACTATCTGAAACATGCACAAAGATTTGTATTTTTTTTTAAATATTTGCAATCATATCACACAAAACACCACAATGAACAAACGGTTTCTCACAGTCGTGCATACAGTAAAGCTCATTACTGCCTCTCACAGGTCAGTGTGGGTAACGCGGCCGATTGTGTGTCGAGTGTGCGCGTGTGCAAGAGAGCCTCGACTTGTGTACGACGGTGCGTGCGTGTTGTTGCTGATAGCACTCTGGGGGATGATCGGCGTGTTTTCTGTTTACCGCTGATAATCTGATCGTCACTTGGGATTCACTTAATCTGCCCCAACACAAACGACCACTGATTAACACACACACGCGCCGCGCAACTGATTTCCTCTGTAATCCAGCCCGGTTGTAGGCAACATGTTCTTAACTGCCACACACGTCTAAAACAAAATAATAATACATCAAAAAAGCTCATGAAAAAGTGAAAGGACATCCAAAATCCTCACTGGGGCTGAAGTCTCGCGAGATTTTTACGTTTGATTTTTAACCGGTTTGACTTTCGGGCCGTTTGGCACGTTCGGTGGAGACAGACGACGTCATTGGTGCTGATTGGTGGACTTTGACTTACTTTGACGAATTTAACTCTTAAGCCTACTGTTGTGCTGTGGGTCAAAATGACCCACTATCAAGTTAAAGAACAAATATTAGCTTTTCGCTATCACACTTGGGACCAACAAACGATTGATTTTGACATATGAAAACAACAAGCAGATGTAAGAGTTTTTCTCTGGATTCTTTCGGCATATACCACCGGGTCAAATTGACCCAACAGTTTTTTGTTTTTTTTGCTATGAAACTTGACATCAACAGAATAGAAGATAAGTTTAAATTCAACATTTGTTCATTAAAAATGGTTAATAAAAAGCTCTAACAATATTTATTGTGCTGTTTTTGGAATGTTAAACATTCCGGGTCAAATTGACCCATTTTAAAGTTTAAGAACTACAAATTAGTCGTTTTTCGCAATTAAACCAGACAATTAAAATCTACCATTAAACATATTTGCTTTGACAGCTGTTAATCTTGAGCTGTAATTCATTATTAGGGTTCTTTTTAGCCCGGGTCAAACTAACTCATTACAAATAGTTTTCATCATGAAACTATTTGGAAAAATGCTTCATTTGAAAGGCCTTTAGGGTTTTAAAAAAGGTCTTCATGACAGGTTTGGAGCTTCAAATTAGGGCTTAAAGACAGGATTAGTGTTCCAAAGTAGGGTTTCAAGTCTTGATTAGAGTTCTAAATACATTTCAGGCTTCTCTGCAGATTTTAAAGTACGGTTTGAAGTTGAAGTTTGAAGTTTCAAGTTAGGGTTTTAAGCCTGGGTTAAAATCTTAAACATGGTTTAGGATTTCAAAGTAGGGTATCTAGGCAGGGTTTGGTTCTTAAAGCCAGATTTCATGCCTGGATTAGGATTTTGGGTTCAAATTTGGGATACCAGCCAGAGTTGAGTTTTTGCCGAGTGTTCCAAATTAGGGTTGCGAACCCGGGTTATAGCCTTCAATAGATTCGATTTCAAAGTTAGCGGCGATGAGTTTGACTTTGAAATAATCATCCGGACTCGAACGTCAACCGCACGGAGTCCTTTTCTGGTGGAGCAAAGACAGACGGACGCTCGCCAAGCCGTCAAGAATTCCTCGTCAATGCTCCACCCAAACCCGCTGGAAGCCGTCACTGAAGCAATCCCCCCCCCCCAACCCCCCCGCACGGTGGTCTCTGCGGCCACAAGACGGGAATATTCCCGCAAACAATAGTTACAGGCTGGTCGCATTCCGCGCAACCTTGGGAAATAGCCAAACCAAACGCAGCTTCACATTTCGGTCAGCCGACACACAAAAAGAAAAAAAAAAAAAAAAAAAGAAAAAGTCAATTTTGGAATTTGATGAATCAATTGTGTGAAAGAGTTTTTGAGTGTGACAATAGACAAACATAGCAGCGGCTGACCTTGAGGAGACCCAAAATGCAACCCTGCGGAACCCCTGCGACCAACTGCGGGATTCCTAAAACGGACGTCTTATTTTTAAAAAAGTTTTCTGGCTAGGAGAAGTGAAGGGAAAAAAGGTTCAATTCGACATTTAAATGATGAGACAAATACGATAAAAGTTTAAGACCAGCAGGGGCTCTAAAATGGAGCTCTGTGGAACTCCTTCAACATACTTGACAGTGTTCGGGTTTTGAATAAGTGTTTCAAACCTGGATTAGCAATTTTAAACAATAGGTGAGTTAGGAATTCAAAGTAGGATTTTAAAACAAAGTTTAGTGTTTCAAATTGGGTTTTGAGCCAGTGTAATTGTTTCAAATTAGAGTCGTAGTTTCAAGCGGGGATTAGGGTTTCTAAATTGTTGTTTTTTTGTTTTTTTTTTACACAAGGCTCAGTGGACGGTTACTTTCAAATCAGGGTTTCGAGCCAGGGTCGGTCAGTGTGTTTGAAGCCTGGGTTAGGGTTTCAACACAACCTTAGGACTGGGGTTCAAATCGGTTTTAATAATTGCTTCATTTTCAATTTCGAGACATTATCGGGATTTCAAATGAGGATTTCAAGTCAGGATAAAGGCTTGAGAAGGCCTTCTCATTTTTTGTGTGATGACGTGGACTCACATTGACTTCCCGGGAATGTAGGAAGTCTGTCATTACGCTTTGGCGACAAGCAAACTCGCAATTTGAGGGGGAAGGATGGGAAGACCGCGACCGGTCCGCTCTCGCTTTCTGTGTGTGTGTGTGGAGTGACGGGAACGTGACGGGTGTGTAGTTTGTCTTCAACACACTGCTGTCACTGACTTGACTACCATATTACACTCTATCAAGTCAGAAAGATTCCGTCCCTGGCACAAGTTTCACTGACAGACACAAAACTAAGCGGATCTATCATGACAGATTCTTGATTCTTGAATCTCCATTTCCAAATTGGTCTGAACAGTATAAAACACTTTAACTAATCTGCCGGCATGTTTGATGTGTCTAACAAATCCGTATCAAAGTAGGCAGAGAATTCGAAGAGTTAGGACTAATTTACTGGAGCCAAACAGTTACGGTGCCTCAATAAAGGTGAATGGAAGAGATGGCAGGGGACTCCCGGTTAAAGATGGCGGCTGCGTATGCACGTCATAAAACGGGTCAAGGCCCCCCCTTGTGGTTATTTATCTCTATGACAGCCGGCATCTCCTCTCGGTCCACGTGCGTCAGTATCCTCCTTTTACCGCCATCCAGTTCCTGGAATCCCAGCCACTCGTATGTATCCCTCCGCCGAATTAGACGGACTAGATACGACTTGCGAGATAAATTACACACAGACGCTTTCGCTGCCGGTTTTCCCGCCAGGACTAAATAGTAAGAGCGATTTATGACGTAACTGACTTCATACATGGCGAAGACGTTCACGCTCGGTGTACTGTTTGGACGTTTTGGCGCGGTTTTCTGTCGCGGAGGGACACCGGCGAGTCGCGCAGATGAAATAGCACTGCGGCTCCCTCGGCCACGCCCACCGTGTGAGGTAGTAGCCGGTTTGTGAGGATTTCCGCACCACGCCGCCTCCTTCCCGGTATCAAGAAGTCGCCTTCTTCGGTTTCACGGCGTGGAATTGTGCAACTTGTTGAACCTCCAACTATCTCCGTCCCTTTGAAAGTGTCGGGTAAGAACGCGTCTTTTGTTTTGTTTTTTTTGTCTAAATGACCACACAGGAATATTCTCAGTATGCAAAACTTTCATTGGGAACTGGTCATATTTTAAATTAGCTGCTAAATTTCTCAAAAACCATCTCACTCCCAGATAATTTGGGGGCATCTGTGAATTTGTCATTTGTTAGAGAGTAGATCGGCACATGTGTGTTTGTTTTAAAAACACAACGTAACTGAATTTTAATTCTCGGACCTCTGTTGCAGCACGCAGTTTGCGCGCAACCATCCCACGGAACCGCTCGCATATTTTAAATGCTGCTAAATTGCACAAAAAAACACGCGACGATCTTGTAATTGTACCGCAATTATGCTCGTGTGTTGTTTTCGAGAGTCGATCGGCGCGGCTGTGTTGTGTTTAAAACGTAATTTCAATCGCACTGGTTGCTCCTGTTCCCACGCTGCAAGGGCGTTCAACTCATGTGGCAAAACCCTCATTCGTAAATACGCACATTTTAAACAAACCGCGTCCATGCACGCGAACCAAGTCCTTCCATGCTAATTGTTTGTCACCTATGATTATGTAACACCTTAAAGCCTAGATCGGCATGTATCTTTTTTTTTTAAAGACCCTAAGTAAAATAGGTACAAAATTTCCCCACGTGTCATGTTTTTACGGTGCGCAGGGGCGTTGTTGAACTCGGCGACGTGCGTGCCCACAGCGCACACTGTGGCTTTGTTGTGTATCGCAAGCTTGCTCCACACATCCAAGCGCCATGTGATCGGCCTGCAGAAAAGCAAATGTGTGTTGCACGTCAATGGGTGCAAATGTCCTGTCCGGCTTGTGCGGCATTTGCTCACTGAAGTGTGAAATTACTGACCTAGGTAGTTTTCAGGGTGGTTCTGTTAGTTCATATTAGTTGTAGTTATTTAATAAACGCTTTGTTATAGTTTTAGTGAGTTTCAATATTAGTTTTACTTTTTTTGTACATTACTGGTGCAATATTTAAAAAAAAAAAAAAAAAAACAGCATGGAAGTGACGTCATCTGAAGATGCTTTTCTATTGGCTGCTGCTAGATGATGTCACTTCTGTGTGACACACTTACAAATGTCCTTTTTCTGGTTAAAATAAAAAGTAAATCTACTTAAAATCATCCCCAAAGGCTCATGCATTAAATTAACTACCAAAGACTGAAACGAAGGACATTTTTACTATAATTTATAGTTAGTCCAAGTTAGTTTTGTAAATCAAATTAAATCAAACTTTATTTATATAGCACCTTTCATACATTCAAATGCAACTCAAAGTGCCGAACAATTAAAAACATTCATAATACAATAAAAAGAAAAAGCCCCTCCCCCTATATCCCCACATAACAAGGCCCAGACATGTCGTGGTTTGCTAACCCAAACCACAACATGGCGGGGCACAGAAGAACCCTGTGAGGAAAGGCACCCAGGAAGGAGTTCATCCAAACATAAAATGTAGTTTCAGTGAAACATTTTCGTTATTTTATTTTGTTAACAAAATTGTGTTTTTGGATTTGAATTTTAGTTAACCAAAATAACCTTGGTGGCCACAACAATACAGATAACACGCACACAAAAATGCGTATTTGTGACCACGAGATACTCAATTGAAACTGAGCTCGATCTACTTAGCAAGCAGTAGTGAACAATTCTTCAACGAGGAGGATTATGTTGCTTTCGTTTTCGATGATATACATATTTTGTGGCCACAAACTAACATTTTGTATGCACTTTATGTCTATTCCGACATGTCTGGGCCTTGTTATGTGTAATAACAATCCATAAATGTGTTGTTTTTGTCACTCACCCGTGCAGGAGATCATGTACATCTCGGAAAGAAGCATGGAGTGCCTGCCGCAAATCTTCTCCAACATGGACGACGACTTCTGCCAAAGTTTGAAGGAGCTCCAGTCCCTGCCCACGCCGCCGGATTCGCCCCCCACGAAGGTGGCGGGCCTCTCCAAGGGCGAGCAGCTGAGCTTCGTGTCCGATATCCTCCTGGAGGACTGCGACATGCAGCTCAACTGGAACTGCGCCTTCTTCCACTCGGACGACGACGGCGGCGGCGGCGGCGGCGGCGGAGGGCGTCCCGGTTCCCCCGCGGAGGACGAGGACGGCCTGTGGCGGTGTCTGGGATCCGACAAAAGCCTGGAGGAGATGCTGGCCGACATGGACGCCGGCATCTTCGAGGGGCTCGCCGGGTCGGCGCTGGACTGCCACAACCTGATGGAGAGCCAGGAAACGGGCCAGGCCGCGTCCGGCCGCTCCGCGTGCTCGTCCAGCGACTCGGGTGAGGACAAAATATGTCTGCGCTCACATGCAGTTTTTGGGCATAATCGGTTTTTAAAATGGATACTTGACTCATTGAACCATTTCCAACAGTAAGAACTTAAGATATTTTGCCTAGAATTAATGCGATAACATCCTTGATACCTTTTTAAAAAAAAAAAAAAAAAAAAATCTTGCCACTTGCTGTCGACTGAAGATGACATCACACGTGCTCAGGAAACGACCACATTTGCTGACCAAACCCAGAAAACAGGTGAGCTGTGATTGGTCCTTACCTATTTCCTCAGCACAGGTGATGTCATCTTCAGTCGACAGTAGAACAACTGTCAAAATTAAATCGACAAGTAATCCATTGTCAAATTAACAATTATTTTTAAAGGGATACTACACTTATTTAGCGCATTATAGCAATAAAAAAATTAATATTTTGTCTATAATGAGATATTTTCATTATTTTTCACATACAAATAGTACCTTTAAAAACATTTTACAACCTGCTGTCGACTGATGTTGACATCACAAGGACTCAAATAACCAATCACAGCTTTCCTGTTTTCTAGGTTAGGTCATGTGATATTCACAAGCTGAGCTGTGATTGGTTACCTGAGCCCTTGTGATGTCAACATCAGTCGACAGCAAGTAAAAAAATTACTTTTTAAAAGGGTACTAATTGTACATGAAAAATAATGAAAATATCAAATTTATTATAGGCAAAATATTCATGTTTGACTGCCAAAAATGGCTAAATAAGTAAATTATCCCGTTAATAATTGAGTAATCGCTTGAAGCCAATTTTTTTTTAATGTTAAGTGGTCCAGATCTGATTTCAATAAATGAAATAATTGTTCACTGATTTCTGTAGTTCTTCATGAAAGAAGACTTTTTATTATCATCTGTGTTGAATCAAAATAAGGCATTTTTACAAACATCTGTTTTTGCTTTGGAAAACAATGACCAAAGTGGTAACTTAATACATCATCAATCATCTTTTTTTTCTTTTTTTTTAACCACAAATAAGGAATATGAAATAAACACCAATCACCAGTTAATAAACTATATTCAAGTTTAAAAAAAAATGCTTTCGTAATGCACTTTAATGCAGTATTCAAATTAATTAAAATTAATCAAATTAATTAAAATTAAATTTAAAAATATTTTTAAAGGTATTAATCGTACATGAAAAATAATGACGTTATCAAATTAATTCTGGACAAAATCTGAACTTTTTACTGCTGAAAATTCCTTTAAAGGAAGTGGGCGGGGTCTTAGCTGGTGATTGACAGCTTCGCATGTGCGTGGATGTTACGACCTTGTTTGTTCACTTATAGTTGTTTTGATTGATTGATTACTATTTAGTTTCAAAAGTTAAAATGTACAAAATCATCTTGAATAAATGATTAAGTAAATATTACAGCTAATGATTACATTTTTTAATTAATCACTTATTTAAAAAAGGTTGTTTTTTTTAATCGACTTTTTGCCCGCCAAATTTTGACGAGTACCTGTTATGTACCCGTTACGCTTTAACTTTGATAGTACTAGTAAATACAGTATATACATTTTTAATTTGGAATTTTGAGGACTGTACTTCCCACTTTCTATTGTGTTTGTGTGTGTGTATGATGAAAGTTTGACCTTTTTTGTCGTCTGGCAGAGGAGGAGATCGACGTGGTGACGGTCGGGCGCCGCCCCTCCAGACGGCAGCACGAGGACGACGAGGAGGACGAGGAGGAGGATGAAGAGCGTCTTGCTCTCCAGCGCCACCTCTGCCTTGACATCCGGCTGCAGCACAACTACGCCGCCGCCCCTCCCGCTTCCCCGCCACCGTCCAACAAGCTCTCCCGCCGCCGGCCCCCGTCGTCACGGCAGCCGGCGCGAACGGAGGGCGAGGGCGAGGAGGAGCAGGAGCGGCGTCGGACTCACAACGTGATGGAGCGCCAGCGGCGCGACGAGCTGAGGAACTGCCTGGCGCGCCTGCGCGACAGCGTCCCCGAGTTGTGGCGCCACCGCAGGGCCTCCAAGGCGCTCATCCTGAAGAAGGCCCGGGACTGCATCCGCCGCCTGGAGGCCAAAAACCGCCGGCTGCGGGCCAAGCGGGACAAACTGCGCGCCGGGCAGGAGGAGCTCGAAGCGCGACTGCGCCGTCTCCGGTTGCCGGTTCGCTTCTGAGAAAAAAAAAGAAAAAAAGGGACAATGAAACTTTCGGTTGTCATTCGGGTCTTGAAATGTTGGTCAACGACATTTGGACATGTGAACAAGACTGCCTTCTAGTCCGGAGAGTCCCCGGCGAGAGACGGGTACTAGTCCAAAGGGAAGGTTTCCCCAGAGAGTCGGTCGGGTTCCTCATCTTGTTCCAAGAGAGGTCAAAAGCTTTCTGGTCTTGAGCGAGTTGGGTTTTCTGTCCCTGAAAGAGAAAAGTTTGTGGTCCCCGGATAGTCTTCATATCGTCAACAAAAAAACTAAACAAAAATAATTGCGTCAACACACATTTTTTTTTACCGGACTAAAACTAGACTAGACTAAAACCCTCAGTAAGAAACAATAACTTGGGACTAAATTAGTATGCATTTTCGTCGACTAATGAAGATGAGACGAAAATTTACTTCACTTAATAAAAACTGGAGTAAAATGTATGGACATTTTAGTTCATGAACAAAAACGAAATGATATAATTTTGTTAAAAAAAAAAAAATGCTAATCTGTGACACTGTCATGTGACACTGTCATGTGACACACAGCACAAACACAGGGGGTGGATTCATGATGAAAGGTTGAGGGGAAAAAAAGAAGAAAAATCAGCTTGCGGCTAGCTAGCTAGCTGGCTGGCTGGCTAGCGGCTAACTAGTAACTGGCTGGCTAGCAGCTGGCTGGCTAGCAGCTGGCTTGCTAACTTACTAGCTTATAGCATGGAGCCATAGTAGCTACTTGTAATTGTGACAAGTTGTTTTTCATCAAAAAGATGAGAAAATTTGATGTGAAATCGTTTTAGATCCGAAAAGGTTCAATATAATCTGCTGACAAATATATATATATATATATATATATATATATATACATATACACATACCCACACACAGGGGTAAAATGGTTGTTCTAACTAAAACTAGAATGTTGACAGTTTGTTGACTAAAACTAGGCAAATAAAATTTACGTTTTCTTGGACTAAAATAAAGACTAAAATGCTAGATTTATAGCTGACTAAAAATGGACTAAATCAAAATGAGATGAGGTTGAATAACTGATAAGAACTAACAAGCGTGACTGAAATTGGATTAAAAAATTGAGATAACATTTAAGACTGGCAGACAAAATTAACACTATCCCTCGGTAAGGTTTCTCGACCGGAGAGAAAGGTCTAGAACGTTTCTAAACACGAGAAAGGGTTTCCCGGCTCCACAAAAGTAGGATTCTAGTTAAGTCCAAAGCGTCGTTCCAGACGCCGACTTTGTCTGACCAGTATAGTAGCGAAGTTCTTGGACACGGTTAAGGAAATAATGGAGAACAACTTACAATCAATTCAAGATCTCATCAGCCTTCTGGAACATCAACTTGTTTGAAAGTAGGGTAGCATCTATTCAGGATGTCTTGTAGCCATAGCAACCAGCGATCCCTCGTCCACGCCGTCAGGTTCTCTGCAACGCTTTTTGTTCTTTCTCAAATGTTTTTGTTCAAGCGTGCTTAAAGCGCAAATCTGAATAACACTGTGATGGTCACCACGGTGACCAAGTTGCGTTCAACGTCAGGTGTCAAATATAAGAGCTGCAGACCTCAACCCCCTTTTAAAGTAGTCATTTTATGCAATCTTCCACTCAAGTTGAAAGGTCAATTGTGTCTTAATAGCATAAGTAGCATGCAGACAGCACATTTGCACCAATTTTATTTTTAGTGTTTGGTCCCCATGCTCACTTTTCTCCATTCGTGTGCTCGTCTTCATGAATGACGTTTTAAAACTTTTTTTTTTAATAATAAAACTTGAATGCAACCTTTCAATGCATTTAAAGCAGTGCTTATTTTAGTCAACATGTCCTAAATTATACTCCGTTACAGATGTTAAATTGCTGAACTATAAAGAACTTCCTTCTTTCCTATACCTCATTACTCATTCCTTTCATTCCTTGTATACTTCCTTCGGACTCATTCTTCCTTGCTCCCTTCTGTTTTCTACCATTGTATTTATCTTTTCCATTATTCTTGTATCCTTCCTCCTGCACCTTAATTTTTTTTTTTTTTTTTTTTTTTTTTTTTTTTAACACCGTCCATGTATGTTTCCTTTTTATTCCATGCTTTCTACCTTTCCTCTTTGCCTCGCTCCACTTTTAACTTCCTCATTCCCTTTCTTACATAAGACTTGTTTTCGAGTGTATGTACTTTTGGCCGAACCTGATTCTGTTTTAAGTCCATAAGTGTCGCAAATAAAGCTAAAATGGTCAAAATTCCGTGTCAATGTTAGTGCATAAACAATTTGATTGGCTTACTGATCACTCGGGGGGGAAGAAATGTGAGGCGAACACGCGCACACAACCGACAGATGCTGTAATCACATTTCCAGTACGAAAGTATCCCAGGAGGAATTAGCTGACGTCACACTGGTCTGACGGGAAGTTACTCACCTTGAACAGGAAATGGGAAGGACAACGCCACCATCTTGTGGCCAACGAATGTCACTGAAAATCAAAACAAAGGGGGACGTTTGGTAACTTTAAAAAAATAAATATGAAGCCCTTTACATGCACAAGGTGATCTCAATGCGCTTTACATTGCTTGAAAACAATAATACAATAAAGCACTAACTTTACACATTTGTTCCCCCACAACCATTATCAAGATACCGAAAATGGACGGCTAGCTTGTCGTTCCATAGCATTCAATCTAAAGTGCACAGTGGAGGCTGGTGTCGTTCACATTTATTGTGTCATTTTAAAAAACAAGTTTTGAGGACAATCAAAATATAAATACATTTTACCCTCACACATTCACACGCACTCTCACAAATACTCCGTACCCCTGATTTGAACGTTTTAACGGTACCCCCACCGACTGCATTGTTCACACTTGAGAAGTTCTTGGAGGCCTTAAACTGCCTGATTGGACCACCGAGCACAAAAACATGTAGGGGAGGATCCTCTGTACAAACCCTGGAGGACTGCCGCAGTTTTACTAAAATGAAGACAAATAATCAGCGTATTAAATAATAAAAAGAGAGAAACAGCCCTTTGCCCGCATCATTAAACAACACGCGTCAGACTCAACCTCAATTTTTTTTTCTCCTTCCTTAACACTTGTTCTGACACTATAGCCACAAATGTGGTCGTCATCTCAACCGTGCTGAGATCAATAATGACATGACCTAGTTATCAACAAATTGGGGAAAATAGACTTTCAATGAATTGCAAAAACAACAACGCAGGACCAAATGACGCACACAAAACTTATTAAACAAAAGGACGGGTCAAAAAGGTCCTAACCAACCAACCAACCAACCAATAAAAAGAAGGGGGTCAAGATATTGGACCAAAACAAAAGGACCTAGTCAAAAAGTTCAAAGGGGGCTGTGGGATCTGACTTTTGGTGCTGTCTCTTGAACTATTGACCTATTCTAGGCCAAATGTTCAAGTGAAAACCTTTTTATGCTAAACAACTTTATGATTGCTACTTGTGTTTAAATAGCTTAAGGAAATTAAATGCCAGTGTGTATCCTGACTTGTCACAAAGGGAATCATGTATTTGTTACCCTATAATCATTTATTTTACTTAATTTTGTAACTCTAAGGTGCCAGCTGAAAATACAAGAGATCACATATGCTCAATCATTTAGAACCAATATGAAGCGATCCACAGCTGCCAGGCGTCTCTTATGTTTGTAAAAGAACGGTAAAGGTTTCAAAAACTTGCAAGTTTACTGCTATCAACTATTAGGAAAAACTGCTCCTTCACGCTTGAGGGCTAATAAATGAAATGATATCCTGAAAGTTTACAACTGTCAGCTGACGGGAAGATGCTCAGAGCAAGGATCTCATTACTTTGATGTCTGCAAAAGGTTAGTTTTATCAAATTTATTAGATCATACAATGTAAATGATAGGTCGCCTTATTTTTTTTTAATGTATGAATAAGTCCTTTTGATACCAGTAAAAACCTGTTACTACTTCTGGTCCCAAGAATGGGGGGAGACGTATAATCTGCTGACCACTTTATAACAATTGGATACCAGTAGAAGTCACAAAACTAAGCTCGCACTACCCCCTAGTGGTCGAAAGCAGATACTATTAGCATTATGTAAACTGCATCTCATAATAAGTGGGTTTGGCCGAGGCTTTACCTTACCAATCAGATCTAAGCGTGAAGTGGGCAGGCAGGTTTGATAGCCAATCAGGAAAAGAGGTTGTACCATGGATGATGCTTTATAAACTGTTGCATTTCCTGAGATTGTCAGATTTTTTCCATTTGCGCAAATTGAATGGTGTCAGTGTGCTTTTGCCAATAAAGCCGCTTTTTGTTCAGCTTGACTTTGGACTCCTGCCTGTTTTTGTTCTGACTTGCTTTTATTTCCAACTCACAACGCCAAAGGTGGACCTGGTGCATCAGCCTGCCGACAGGTGTTGGAACAGGTGACGCTGCGGCCAGCCTTTCCGGCTCCGGCCTGGCCCGAGAGCCGACAGGGCCTACCTACACACAGAATGCAAACAAGGCACCGAGGGTGTAAACAAACGATGAGACATAAACAAGGGACACAAACAAGGCACCAACAAAAATGGACACCAACAAAGAAGCCAACCAAACGATACGTTCAAGAGATCTACGGCGGACACAAATAAAAAGGACCGAGACAGACAC
The DNA here is from genome assembly GCF_051991245.1 of Festucalex cinctus. Lineage (NCBI taxonomy): Eukaryota > Metazoa > Chordata > Actinopteri > Syngnathiformes > Syngnathidae > Festucalex > Festucalex cinctus. The sequence goes on along the minus strand of NC_135418.1, from coordinate 29,077,092 downwards.
AAACCAGGGACCGAGAAGGAAGTTTGGCAAAAAGGATATATTAAAAAAAAAAAAAAAAAAAAAAAAGGAGCGTAGCCATCGGCCATGTTGCCGTTTCCATGCCAACCCACAAGTGGGATGGCGCCGGTGCCCTCCTGTGCTCAGTTCATTTGACAGTTTTGACTGTCGTGGCGGCGTTGAGCCAGCAGGGGGAGACGTTGCGCTCGTAGGAGACCAACCAAAAAAAAAAAAGGGAGACAGAGGACCCGGCTTATGTTCAACATCCTTTCTCCGCCTATCCGTCCGTCCGACAGGACAACGCAAAGATGCTCGGTCCTCTGCCTGCCTCTCATCCGTCCTTTCTCGTGGGCGGGCCCACACGAGACCAGCGGGTGGCGCTGTCGTTAAGAGGCCTTGCCCAGCTCTATCTTCTTCTGAATGACACGGGCCGAGTGGTAGATGAGAGAATCGATGAGGCCGGCAACTGCGGTGAGAGAGAGAGAAAAAAAAAAAAAAAAAGAAAAAAAACGAGACGGGTGAACAATCATCTCGTGCGAATTTGCACACATGGAATTTCAGACACACCTGTGAAGACGCCTCCAATGATGGCGCAAACGCCGGTCAAGAAGTGAGTGAAGGATCTGAGATTTTCAAAATAAAAACAACAACAACAAAAAAACGGAATCAGTCAGCTCAAAGCACACAAGTTATTTACAACACACGTGTTTGTCCTACCTGTGTTTCTCCGTGAATTTCACCATCATGGGTGAGAGCTCGTACAAAACAAAGACCCCCGGCAGGCCCTGGTCGCCCACCAAGCCGTTGGCCACTTTTTCATGCCTGGTGACCGAGAACTGGTTGGTTTTTACAACCTGCCCAAGAGTCAAAAGTAAACATCTGCATTCCGCCTCAAATGTGTTGGGAGAGAGTATTCGAGTAACTTGATGGCACTCACCTCTCCGTCAGTTTTCATGTAAATGGTGGGGACAATTTTGACAAAGTACTGGTACATCATTGAGGCTGTGGGACAGGAAACACAAGGTAAAAATAAAACATTTACTTTCACACTAAATTGATTCTGTTTTACAGTGGTATAGTCAAACTTTTAAAATCAAGTACCACTGGAAAAATACGAAGTATAACTGGAGAGTGAACGTTTCACTACTGAAAAGCGCCGCACGGTGTCGCCGTTTGCTTTATTGTGTCCTGTTGTCTCACTTCCGGTCTTCTTCTCCTTCCTACATCCGGCTATGGAGCTCTGACAGCAAGACATCTAAACGCTGGTTGCGCTCAAGTACGCCTGAAATCTTCAACCGAGGAGCGACTAAGGACGCGAACTTTAGAATCATTTAATTCGAGGTAACGAACATCTTATTTTTAGCTCTTAAAAAAAAAACGGGTCGTGTTTTCCTCTCAAGGCCACAACACAAGTGTCGTTAGCCCGCTAATGCTATTTAGCTAGCACGCAAATGCTATTAGGGGGTCAAGTAAGAGCCACTTGAATTTCTGGTGAGGAAGAAACTACTGTACAACTCACTATTGTGTTTTATTGGCTGTAAAAAAATACATTTTTAAGCGTTTCCTAATAATGTGCCGTCTTGCTGGTCCAGATGCCCGTGGCTGTCGCACCCTACGGCCAGGGCCAGGCCCAGCCCAGCTGTTTCGACCGGGTCAAGATGGGATTCATGATGGGCTTCGCCGTGGGCATGGCCGCAGGGGCCATGTTCGGTTCTTTCTCCTGTCTCAGGTAAAAACTAAATAACCACTGATGTACACTAATACAAGTGCTTCTTTCCTCCCTTTCTGACTTTGTTCCTCCTTTAATTTCCCTCAGGTGCACTTTTTGCAGCTTACTTTTTTTTTTTTTGCTTAAAATGACTTTTGTCCATTGGCCTATACTGTTTGGGAATTTACTATGATTTTAATCGAAATTGTCATTATTTGCAGTACCTTGAAGAAAAGTTTTTTTTTTTTTTTAAAGTGTAGCTACTTCTGGCCCGCCTGTATGAATGCATAACCACAAATGTACATTGTTTTGTAGTTATACAATTTTTTTTTTTCAATTAATAGTTTTTTTTTTTAATCAAAACATTTTATTCTTGTTAATGTACAATATCCATTTGTATATTACTGCGATTTGCACGGCATAATTTAGTCTTGTCAATTTTATTCTATTCTTTACTCTCACATCAAAAACATTGGGAGTTGCACCGCAATTTTGTAACGGCATCTTACAATGACAACTCTTTCTATTCTATTATTTTAAAACAAGTTGGTTACGTATGAAATTCGTCATTTATTTATGTACAGTACATACGTCAGTATATCAACTGTGCGGTGGTGTTAATTGCAAAGGTCTTAGTTGGCCCAATTAACAGTTTAAATCTTTTTCCCCACATTCGCCAAACTCACTCATTAAAATCTGAAAAAAAAAAGTATTTCATTTTTTTCCCCCAAGCTGTGCATTGGTGCATCCTGATTACGACGGTACCGTACTTGAAATAGCAAATTTGTGTAATCTGTAATTAACTATTTGCTCGTCTGCAGAATCGGCATGCGAGGCCGGGAGCTGATGGGCGGAGTGGGCAAGACCATGATGCAGAGCGGGGGGACGTTCGGCACCTTCATGGCTATCGGGATGGGCATCCGCTGCTGAGGAGGACGATGACGACTAATCAGCTCGTCCGTGCAATCCAACCACACTTATGGGACTTTCGCAACAGCAGCCGCATCTTTCTGTCCGCTTGGCCACGCTGTTGCTTCCATTAAAAAGAAAAACTAAAAACGCATCGCTTTTTTTTTTTTGCATTCAATCTGAACTGACCTTGTGGCGCCATCACCTGCGTGCCGTCCAGAGGGTTCACGATGCCGGGGTAATCCTTCCCAAACGACAGGTGTTTGATCAAATGGGTCATGTTGATCTAAAGCACAGGTTAAACGATTCAATTCTACCCATTTGCTGAAATATATCCGCTGTTTCTGTTCTCTGGCCCGGGCTATAAATATTGCTTTGACCGTCTTTAGGCCAAAGAGCTTCATTTATTATTTTTTTTACACACAAAAGTACCACCTAAAAAAAAAATACTACGTTCTCCAAGTGCCTTCCTTTTAGTGTAGAAAGGAAAAAAAAAAAAAAAAGGATGGAGCATCTTCAACAAGGACTTTTCAAATAACAGACACGTGTTGCTAATTTAAGTTGAAAACAGAACATGCTCTTAACTGTTAACCTATGATCAGCTTTTTTTTTTTTAAACTACACGCTGACCATTACAATACATTATAGCAAGATCCCAATCACAATCCAATACTTACATTGTCTAAGCCAAAGCTCTGTAGGTCGTGAACTGCAAAAAAAAAATAAAAAATAAAAAATTGAAAATTTCAGAGTTTTTTGTAGTTTAACTTGAGTGAAAAATCGACAGGACTACGCAACTTTGCGGTATTAAAAGTAATAGCACGTGCAGCAGGGATGTAAGCTTTGCTTGGTGGAATAGGCCGCTAAAATTTTACACACAGCCATATATATTAAAAATTGTACACTTCCCATGGCAAAATTCCTAAATTAATGGAGCAATGTGTTCGGCTGTTGCCATTTTGTCAATTATTACTGTGGTACAAAAGCAACCAATTTTGTTTACTACATTTAAATACATTTTTAGCATTCACATGCAATTTTTACACAAAAGCCCTTCCAATCCGACTGTCTGAATACTTTTTTGTATGTTGTGAATAATAATTATACTTCTAAAGCACTAAAACGTAAAGCGTCAAAGTAGTCGAAAGAAGCACCAAATCTCCAAGAGGTAAGAACATGAATAAACAAATCAGACGGTGTTTGGTAGCAGCACAAACAAAAACAAAAAGTCTGCAAAAGAAAAGATGGACTTACTTTCCACAGAGTGCACTGCAGAAAGAAGAGAGAAGAAACACCAGATGATTTTTTTGGGGGGAGACAACACACCGCAAGTCACGTGGCTCGCTGGGGCTGCACCGCACTCGACGCATGCAACGGCGTAACGTCAGATTGAGCCAGAAATTGCCATGATGGAATGGACTCGATTGGGTTTTTGTCACGTGACCGTGCAGCCCCAGACACACAAAAAAAAAAGATTTGAAAGGGGAACACGAAGGCTGATGTTAATTCCGTGCTTCTCGTCTCTTTTCTCCCTTGCAGAGCACCGACATGTTGCAAGCAAAATGTGTTAGCATGTTCAGTGCAGGAAAATGAAAAAGAACAAGCCCACCATGTCAACTTGCAGCGCTTGAAGAATAATTTGAATTAAAAAAAAAAGATGAGTTTTGTCCACTTCTAAATAAAATTGAATGGCTCGTGCTTGACTTCACGGTGCTTTGAGCTTTTCTTACTTTCCTGCACAAATCGAATGAGATGATGGTGAAAGAAGACAAAATGTTTCCAAATGTGAGCCAAGAGTTTTTGGTTTCGTACAAGAGTGAAATGTTTGTGGTATATCATTCATTAATTCACACTTTTTTTTTTTCTTCTTCTTTCTATCAAACCTGTCAATCGCACATTTTTGTGCTTTTTCAGTAATTGTGTAAAATAGTGTTGGACTGTTTTGGGATCAGTTTTTGGTATACTAATTAGCAATAAAATAAATAAATAAAAATTTAGATATAGTGTCAATTGCTCACAATCCTGAAATGAATAAATAAATGGATAGCACAGTGGTTAGACTCCCTCTTAGGTGTTTATATAAAATGGATGGATGAATGAATGAATGAATGGATGGTAGAACTTGGAGTGAGGATGCATTGTCAAAAGTTTCTGAACATATGAGATTATTTGGTAAACATATCTTCGGAAAAAACCAAATGTGTGAACATTTTAGCTTCTCGCATAAATCTTGCCAAATAATGAATCTGCGTCGAATTGAAAGGTTTGCCGTTCACACAACAGCGTGTTCAGAAACCCTTTGCAAAAGCCACTGCGGCGTTTTTGTGAGCGGAGACGACGAAAGAGCGGCTGTCCTTACCGTGCACGTGCGACTGCTGGAAACTTTTTCCGGGAGCAAAGTGGAAGTTTCCTGCCACCTGAACGTTTTGGTAGGTGAATAGAAACGAACATATTCGAAAGCTCCATCACAACACAACAAAAGTTATTATTTATTTAGAGGAAAATCACTTTGTTTAGCTGTACTAATTCACTAACCGGCCAAAACATCAAGTACACCTGCACAAGCTACAAGTACTAAAAAAATAAAATAAAAATGACAACAACATATTCTATGCAGCCCCACTAGTCTAAATGTTATTCTGGTTAATATTATGTTAGTGGAGACCCCTATGATGACGACGATATTTGGAGAAGCGTTTCCCTCGCCCGGACGCGGGTCACCGGGGCCCCCCTCTGGAGCCAGGCCTGGAGGCGGGGCTCGCTGGCGAGCGCCTGGTGGCCGGGCCTGCACCCATGGGGCCCGGCCGGGCACAGCCCGAAGAGGCAACGTGGGTCCCCCTTCCCACGGGCTCACCACCGGTGGGAGGGGCCAAAGGGGTCGGGTGCAGTGTAGGCTGGGTGGCGGCCAAGGGAGGAGACCTTGGCGGACCGACCCCCGGCTACAGAAACTGGCTCTTGGGACATGGAATGTCACCTCTCTGGCAGGGAAGGAGCCCGAGCTGGTGTGTGAGGCAGAGAAGTTCCGACTAGACATAGTCGGACTCGCCTCCACACACAGCTTGGGCTCTGGTACCAGTCCTCTTGAGAGGGGTTGGACTCTCTTCCACTCTGGAGTTGCCCATGGTGTGAGGCGCAGAGCAGGTGTGGGCATACTTATTGCCCCCCGGCTCGGCGCCTGTACGTTGGGGTTTACCCCGGTGGACGAGAGGGTTGCTTCCCTCCGCCTTCGGGTGGGGGGACGGGTCCTGACTGTTGTTTGTGCATATGCACCAAACAGCAGTTCAGAGTACCCACCCTTTTTGGAGTCCTTGGAGGGTGTGCTGGAGAGCGCTCCCTCTGGGGACTCCCTCGTCCTGCTGGGGGACTTCAACGCTCACGTGGGGAATGACAGTGAGACCTGGAGGGGCGTGATTGGGAGGAACGGCCCCCCTGATCGGAACCCGAGCGGTGTTCTGTTATTGGACTTCTGTGCTCGTCACGGTTTGTCCATAACGAACACCATGTTCAAGCATAAGGGTGTCCATATGTGCACTTGGCACCAGGACACCCTAGGCCGCAGTTCGATGATCGACTTTGTAGTCGTGTCATCGGATTTGCGGCCGCATGTTTTGGACACTCGGGTGAAGAGAGGGGCGGAGCTGTCAACTGATCACCACCTGGTGGTGTGTTGGCTCCGATGGTGGGGGAAGATGCCGGTCCGACCTGGCAGACCCAAACGTATTGTGAGGGTTTGCTGGGAACGTCTGGCGGAATCCCCTGTCAGAAGGAGTTTCAATGCCCACCTCCGGCAGAGCTTCTCCCTTGTCTCGGGGGAGGCGGGGGACATTGAGTCCGAATGGGCCATGTTCCGCGCCTCCATTGTTGAGGCGGCCGATCGGAGCTGTGGCCGTAAGGTGGTCGGTGCCTGTCGTGGCGGCAATCCTCGAACCCGCTGGTGGACACCAGCGGTAAGGGATGCCGTCAAGCTGAAGAAGGAGTCCTATCGGGCCTTTTTGGCCTGTCGGACTCCGGAGGCAGCTGACAGGTACCGGATGGCCAAGCGGAACGCGGCTTCGGCGGTTGCTGAGGCAAAAACTCGGGCATGGGAGGAATTCGGTGAGGCCATGGAAAACGACTTCCGGACGGCTTCGAGGAAATTCTGGTCCACCATCCGGCGTCTCAGGAGGGGAAAGCAGTGCACCGTTAACACTGTTTATAGTGGCGATGGGGTGCTGCTGACCTCGACTCGGGACGTCGTGAAGCGGTGGGGGGAATACTTCGAAGACCTCCTCAATTCCACCGACACGTCTCCTTTTGAGGAAGCAGAGTCTGGGGACTCTGGGGTGGGCTCTCCTATCTCTGGGGTCGAAGTCACTGAGGTGGTTGGAAAGCTCCTCGGTGGCAGGGCCCCGGGGGTGGATGAGATCCGCCCGGAGTTCCTAAAGACTCTGGATGTTGTGGGGCTGTCGTGGTTGACACGCCTCTACAACATCGCGTGGACATCGGGGACAGTGCCTCTGGATTGGCAGACCGGGGTGGTGGTCCCCCTTTTTAAGAAGGGGGACCGGAGGGTGTGTTCCAACTACAGAGGGATCACACTCCTCAGCCTCCCTGGTAAGGTCTATTCAGGGGTGCTGGAGAGGAGGGTCCGTCGGGAGGTCGAATCTCGGATACAGGAGGAGCAGTGTGGTTTTCGTCCTGGCCGTGGAACAATGGACCAGCTCTACACCCTCCGCAGGATCCTCGAGGGTGCGTGGGAGTTCGCTCAACCAGTCCACATGTGTTTTGTGGATTTGGAGAAGGCGTTCGACCGTGTCCCTCGGGGAGTTCTGTGGGGGGTGCTTCGGGAGTACGGGGTGCCGGGCCCCTTGATACGGGCTGTTCGGTCCCTGTACGACCGTTGCCAGAGTTTGGTCCGCATTGCCGGCAGTAAGTCGGATTCGTTTCCGGTGAGGGTTGGACTCCGCCAAGGTTGCCCTTTGTCACCGATTCTGTTCATAACTTTTATGGACAGAATTTCTAGGCGCAGCCGAGGCGTGGAGGGGTTCCGGTTTGGTGGCCTCAACATTGCATCTCTGCTCTTTGCAGATGATGTGGTGCTGTTGGCTTCATCAGGCCGGGGCCTTCAGCTCTCACTGGAGCGGTTCGCAGCCGAGTGTGAAGCGGCTGGGATGAGGATCAGCACCTCCAAATCCGAGACCATGGTCCTCAGTCGGAAAAGGGTGGAGTGTCGTCTTCAGGTCGGGGATGAGATCCTGCCCCAAGTGGAGGAGTTCAAGTATCTTGGGGTCTTGTTCACGAGTGAGGGTGGGATGGAGCGGGAGATCGACAGGCGGATCGGTGCAGCGTCTGCAGTGATGCGGACTCTGTATCGGTCCGTCGTGGTGAAGAAAGAGCTGAGCCAAAAGGCAAAGCTCTCGATTTACCGGTCGATCTACGTTCCAACCCTCACCTATGGTCACGAGCTGTGGGTCGTGACCGAAAGAACGAGATCCCGGATACAAGCGGCCGAAATGAGCTTCCTCCGCAGGGTGTCCGGGCTCTCCCTTAGAGATAGGGTGAGAAGCTCGGTCATCCGGGAGGGACTCAGAGTCGAGCCGCTGCTCCTCCGCGTTGAGAGGAGCCAGCTGAGGTGGCTCGGGCATCTGGTTCGGATGCCTCCTGGACGCCTCCCTGGGGAGGTGTTCCGGGCATGTCCCACTGGCGGGAGGCCCCGGGGACGACCCAGGACACGCTGGAGAGACTATGTCTCTCGGCTGGCCTGGGAACGCCTCGGGATCCCGCCGGAGGAGCTGGTTGAAGTGGCTGGGGAGAGGGAAGTCTGGGTTTCCCTCCTGAAGCTGCTGCCCCCGCGACCCGACCCCGGATAAGCGGAGGAAGATGGATGGATGGATGGATTATGTTAGTGGAATAAAACTTAAGCAGCAAAATCCAGCCATTTTTTATCCATCTCAGGGAGCGGCCATTTTGCCACTTGCCGTCGACCGAAGATGACATCACTGTTGCTCAGGTAACAACCAATCACAGCACAGCTTCAGGAAACAGGTGAGCTGTGATTGGTCATTGCCTGAGCACTTGAGCAACTGTGATGTCATCTTCAGTCAACGGCATGTGGCAAAATGGCCGCCCCGTGAGATGGATAAAAACGGCTGGATTTTGCTTCATAATTCATATTCCAAAAATGTGATATTAACTCATTCACTCCAGCAACCTCCTTCGCTGTTTTACTGGGTTTTGACTGATTTTGCAAGGCCCACAGAATATTGTGTTCTACTGATATAAAAACATGGAACCTACCAAAAGAAAGATTATAGTCTCTTCTTTCATCACGAAAAATAAGTATATTTGTATCTGCTTCCGTTTTGCAGCAATTTGCATTACAATATAGCTAGGTTTCGTAGTTATTCAAAATTCCTTTTGAAAACATTGGCAAAAAAAAAGCTTGTTGCGACATGGCCCTGGTTGATCTCTTATACTCTACTGCTACCTGCTGGCCGTTTTTTACTTTAAGTGCCCTCTTCAGGTCAGAAGCTGCATCAAAGCCTTTTGTATGCTCTAGCATAAAATACACACACACAAAAAAAAACGTATAAATACGTTTTTAGGTGTGAAGCTCAAAGTATTAAAAAAAACGTATTTATACGCTTTTGGGTTTGAATGAGTTAACCAGAATGTCATGTTTAGACTAGCGAGGTCACTTCGAACATATTAGTGTCAAGAAATGTTTCAGGTTGACTACCACTTTAAGCAAATACATACGCAGCACAGGTGCATAAGTTATGTCGGTAACAGATAAATGCATAAGTAGGTTACCTTGTTGACCTCCAGAACGCCGTACACTTGACACCCTTCGTTTTTCTGCTCCTGCATCTTCTGCGTGAAGCCTTCCCGCTTGCACTGCTCGATGGTGTCGGCGTTCTTGAACGCCCAGCCTCGACGCCGGTACGCCTCGCGCACGTCGTCGCAGGTATTGCAGCATCTGCGGCGCAAGCCGCCATTTTATTTTCTCGTCCCCAAAATGGCGGAGTTCCAAATAAAAATCCTCCTTACTTGAGTTCCTCCGTCTCGGCGCCGTAGCAGCTCTCGCACCGGTTCGGGTCTAGCGTGGTGGGGTCGAACACTTGCCCGTCGTCGGCTTTGCCGAGTTCTGCACGGAAATCGCCGTCGTCGTTTATCAAACATGTCGTCGGGTCAAAAAAAGCCAAACTGTTGTCTCGTTTTTTAGCGAGCGGACCGTGTTTCTCCGCTTCTTGCGTGACAGCTTGGAGGTCTTTGTCCAGCCGCTGCTTGAAGAGGTTGTGCTCCACGTCCAGCTGCTGCTCGCCGGCCACGTCCATTGCATCGATGCTGAGATCTGACAGGAAGGGCGGAGCATTGTGACGTCGCATAATTGGATACATAAATTTGCTCACAAATCATTAGGACACCGCACCGTAGGTGAAATGAAGAAAAGTTCCCGCGGCGGTCGTTACTTACAGGCGCAGGGCATGTGAGGAAAGACCACGTCGATGTTGATCTTCAACTTGTCACCTCGCGACGTGTCCACGTATAGTTCGGGATGCACCTAAGGGGTGAGGGATTGCTCAGTGTTGCCCAATAAAAACAATACAATACAATAGTTCCCCTTTCAGTTTTAACAAAGGCAAATTCCTTTTTATGCTTGTAAAACAATTTGTTTTCCGCTTGTATAAGAGCCAGTTAAACCGTCACTATCGAGGACAAAAACCACCAAAGTTAAAAATAAATAAATAAATACAGGACTAAAAGTGAAAATAATTCAAAAATTATATCCAATAAATAAATAGAAATGGAAATAAAAAGAGCAATATATATATATATATATATATATATATATATATATAATTTTTTAATTAGATTTTTTTTACATCAGTTTTTATTTTTACTTTTAGTCATTCATTCATTTATTTATTTTTAATTTTGGCAGTTTTGCCAAAATTAACAATAAATAATTGACTAAATAAATAAATGACTAAAAGTGAAAACAATATAATTCAAAAATTAAATACAAAGGTATTTATTTAATTTACTTTTTATTTCTATTTCTAATACCATTTATTTTTTTTTATATAATTTTCGAATTATTTTTATATCCATTTTTATTTCCACTTTAAGACATTTATTTATTTATTTAGTCATTTATTTATTTTGCCTGTACAATGACTAAAAAGTTGAGCCTATGGTGACACTTTGAAAAATGATTATTTCAATTTCCATTATTTCATATGGGAAAATTTGCTTTGGCATCCAGTGGCTTTTGCTGTTCAACTTCAAAGGTTTAACTGTGTATGCAAAAACCAAAAAATAGATCATTAAAACTGTGCTCAAGGGACCTTATGGCAAATGAAAATGAAAATGATCCAGTAAAACCGGTCCTGCATCGGAATCCTGAGCATGTTCAATGACAACAACGGTTTGGGCAGCACTCCCGTTGTACTACTACTTCCTTTGTAAGCCACTAGAACCTGTACGGTTTTTATATTTCCGAATTATGATGCATGAGCGGATGGACACTCACCTCTTTAGTGAGATAGTACTGCAGCTCAGAAATGAAGAGGATTAACATGATGATGCCACTGATGATTGTCACTGTGGGGAGAGAAATAATCTTTCATCACTTTCAAATTGGAAGGAACGTTTACGACACGTTACATTAAATTGTATATATGGCGATTGGCCATAAGGATTCACTTTTTTTACATGGATTATTTTGCTTTTTACTCAAATAAAGATGGGCTAGGAAAGTGAATTTTAATTTTGAAGGGAAATGTGATGCAGACGTGCAATAAATGTAAGTAAAAAAAAAATATATTTAAAAATGAAACAGTAAATTTTTCCATTCACGTTAAGCTTCAGGAATGGTTGCCTTAAATTTAACAGGTATGGCGTTTACGTTAAATTTGAAGCTACGTTTACTTGAAATAGTGTAATTTGTGTTTTTAAAATGAAAATACTGTAAATGGTAGAATTTAACAAGAATTACATACTAAAATTTGAAGAAACTGTACATTTTGACATTTGAGTTAAATTTACTTTAAATGCACATTTGCTGGTCGACTTATACCAATCGGCGCCTTTCATACAAAACAGCAACAAAGCGGGGAAAAAAATAAAAAATAAATAGCTTTAGTAGGCAGTTGCCCTTTTCACACTGCCACTGAGTACCTTCCACACAAATAACATGACAAAAAGTCAAGAAATCACAAGCTTTAAATGGCAGTAGTTATTTTCACACTGCTGTGTTGGTCAGTACCTTTCACGCATCCGACATTGGTAAAAACAAAGAGGGGGGGAAGCATCAGATTTAATCTCCTCTGAGATTGCTTTGTCACTACCTTTCACACAGACCACCTTGACAAAAAAACTAGTCTCGTTCACATTGGTGTTTTGGGACCTTTCACACAAAAGAAAGCTCTTTTCCCACTGTCAATTCTGTACCTTTTTCACAACATAGGACAACACAAGTAAAGCTACACAAGAAGAGGGTCGCTCTCATAGACAGCCCCTTTCACGTTGCTGTGTGGACACCTTTTCACAGAATGACGTTACTAAAACGCCAGATTTAATAGGCAGTAACCCCTTTCACGCTGCCATTTCCGTAACTTTCACACAGAAGAGAGTGACGACGAAAAAAAAGACGGCTATTATACGGCAGTTTCCCCTTTCACGTTGGCATTTCGGTAACTAGAATGACAAGTAGAGGAACAAGCCAAAAAAAAACAAAAAACTCTTGCTTTAATCGGCACTAGTAGCCCCTTTCACACACGCAGAACGACGCCGGAACAAGCCACTGCGCCGGTAAAATGGACCATTTATTTTGACCTCTACTGTGTAGGCGTTTTAAGACACCGGTTGACGTTGCTAACAACAACTTCGAACATGTGAATTCGCTCTTCATTGGAGGTTAAACGTAACCGGCTAGCCTTGTTGTTAGCCGAGCCAGCTAGCGGCACCGACTGCCTGCTTGTCTAGCCGACATATCGACGCCTCTCACCGGTCGCGCCGCCCCACGTCTTCACCCGGAAGTCCTCCAGAGTTTTGGGATAGGCGTCAAACTGTTTGAGCTTGTTGAGCGTGTCCATTTTCCCCAGCGGGCGCCACACGGTGCCACCGATTCCGACACAATCGCCACTGGACTCCGAACACACACATCAAGTGCTGGGGCGTTCGCTTCCGGGATAGGGGGCAGGGTCTGTTTGCGTAGACCAATCAGAGACGGACGCGTTTAACCGCTACTCCGCCCCCCCGAAAGGTTTGCTGCGGTCCAACGTGTTCAATGAATTTAAAGAATAATATATTTTAAAATGTTCTAACATTTACAAAATATATTGCAGTAAATCATTACAATCCAACAATTAGCAAATGTTAAAAATAAAAGAAGAGGAACGCCGAAAATGTGTCAAATTAAATCAAAGGATCAGAGTCGGACATGCATTTTGTTATAAAAGCAATTCAAAGCTCAATTCGTGTCAAAGTATTGTGAAGTCAATTCTTCACGGCCCTCACTTACTTTCAACATCAAAAAAAATAAATCCAGTGTATGGTGAAATTTAAGCAAATCTGTATCATCATAAACAAAACATACAAAACGTTAAAACATTAATATTAATCAATTCTAAAATAATAATAAAAAATAAATAAAAAAGGAGGAGAAATGCGCACGGTCGAATTTAGAAAATTTTAACCATTATTTTCTTTTAATTAAAGTGCAAATAATAGCTCAGTTTATGTCAAAGTCCATGACAATAATTGTTTTGTTTTCTCAATTTCAATTATTAAAAAACTGTCAGTGAAATATCAGAATTTTATTTCACACAGGGAGATCACACGCGATTACATTGATTTTTATGAATGACCGGTAGTACTTTTATTTATTTTATTTTTTATTGTTGCATAACTCAGAAAGCACAAACACAATATTCACACACATAGAAATATAGTGCAGAGAAATATACTCCAAAATGATCAGGTGTAAACATTTTAATCATGGACGGACAGACAGATGGATGCATGTCTGAATTCATGGAAAAAAATGTCATTCCTCAACGTCAACTTGCAGGTCCTCCCTGACCTTCATCCCAAGATGAGCCACAGCCGACTGGACCATTCGCAGTCGGCTTTCTCGGAGGGATCGTCTTAGTTTGGCTCGCCGATTCTGAAACCATATCTACCGTATAAAAGAACAAAAACAAGTTGTTGTTTTTCCGATTCTGTGTGTCAATGTGCGTGCGTGCGTGTGTGTTCCAAACCTGAATACGGTCTTCATCCAGATCCAACCTCCCGGCCAAATGTTCCCTTAGTTGGATGCCTGGATAACGGTTGACCTGAAAAACTGCTTCCAGAACATTCACCTACCCCCAAACACACGTACACAACACATGATTCGGAAATCCGCAATCAATACTCCCATGTTACTTGTGGATTCATTGATTACTTGGCTGTCGGTGAAGGCGGTCCGAGGTCGGCGTCCGCCGTACCAGCTGGACGTCGGACTGTGAAAGCTCAAGCGGGACGGATGCTGATCGTGTCGTTGCTGGCAAGATTTGTTCTCCTCGTCTGACTGCACTTCTGCAAAACAAACGGCGAAATCACATGCCTATATGCTTTTTTTTTTTTTTTTTTTTTTAATTATTGCAATATATAGAATTGGCGAAATGTGAAATTGAACTGTAATTAACCAAAGATAAATACCATAAAATTTAATTTAATTTCGATGTTTAAATTAGAGGACCACTTTGGCTCAGGACATGTTTACACAAATATGTTTTGAAATAAATAATAAAAAATATTGTGTTGATTTTGTTGTTCTGTGAGTAAAAGGGCAAAAACAAATAACACATTTAAATAAAAAAAATAATAAAATACTCACTGTCGATTGCTGATTATGAATCATTTTAATTAAGATGTGTTTGCTGAAACAACTTTTGCTCCTCTGGCCAACCAATCAGAAAATTCTGATGTTATTGTTGGGCAGCTCGCTGTCCTTGTGAGAATCTATCTGAAATCTGATTGGTTAAAGAAACAGTCCCATTGCTAATATATTCAAGGCCAGCACCACTAAATCTGAAGGACACGGGCAGATTAGAATCACATGGCATCACGTAATGGCTGAAATCTGATTGGTAAAAAAACAAAAAACAAAAAAAAAACAACAATAATAATAACTGCAACACAGAGTATATATTAGGGATGTAACGGTAAGCTCAATATCGTGATATTAAAATTCCCACAATATCGTCATGTTCACAATGTTTAAAAGCAATATAACTGTTGAAAAGGTCAGGTTGATTTCCATTTGAGCAGTTCTAGCACCCTCTGGTGGCTAGTTTTTTTGTGCAGTTTAATTTTTATTAGGGATATTTTGGCCCTTCTATATTTAAAATCTACCCTAATTGTCAGATGAAGGGGAACGCAATATTCCTGTGAACTGAGTCAATATGTGGAGGAACTCAACGTGCGTGATAAATATATCATATCGTGATCTTTGGCTATCGTTACATCCCTAGTATAGAGCCTGCAAAAGAAACACTAACAAATGAACAGTATATGGGAATAAATGAATAAAATGTGATGCCTTCTCACCACTGTCGGTTCCTGAAATTGAATGCCGCGTTGCCGCGGTAACAACACATTTTTTGCTGGCTTTCCTGAAAATATCTGTGTGCACCCACCTGCTGTCTGGTCCCAGGGTCGGTGGAGTTTCACGCCTCTTTCAGCCAGTTTGCCCTCCAAACCCAAAATACGCTCGATAGAAAACACTGGCAAGTTTCCTGCTGCAGGAACCACAGCTGAGGCCATGGCAATCAATCAATCAATCAATATGATTGATAACGTTAATCTGGCTTCATTGTAAATTTTCCTTAAAAAAAAATGCACAATGTTCTCTAAATGGCCACCTCCTGGTGTCTTGAAGGTGAGGAAGGTGTGAGGGAAGCCCTGACAACACGTTTAAATGCAAGGGGAAGGATTTAATGACACTAGCTGGCTACCAATGAGAATGAGGACGTGTTTGTTTCCATGTGAATGACATTCCGGCTAATCTGGCGAGTGTGCCGTTTGAAAGACAACACATTTACACATTCTTATTAGGCTTAGTTCAACAAACTAATGTCGCGACGACACAGGGGGGGACATACTAATCTGCTTTGGTTCCATTTTACACGATATGAAAAGTACAGTAGTTTATGTTGGAGAGTTTACTGTCACACTGTTTAGTGTAACAAATTTAGCAACCTTTTATTTTATTTTGAAAAACCTCACAGCACCAACAAATATTTTACGAAAAAAAGCTACTGAAGGAATAACTGTCTCAATTTACTCACAAATTAACCAAGTGTGAGTTGAACACAAAGCGATTTTTCTTTTTTTTTAATGAACGGCAACAAATGGACCTTCTGCCATCTAGTGGAAGAGCATTTAATCGTCCTGTCCGTCACAAACCATCACTGGCAGATCAGAATAGAATTAAATAAATATGTTTTTCACACCAATCAAGAGAAATTTTCCATGGCACACCATGGATGATCTCTCACAGAGCTTTTATCGGCATCGTCGCAATATTACACAATAAACAAACAAGATCATTCTCAATATAGGCTAAAAACTTTATTTCGATTACAAGCGACAGGCGGCTGCTAATCAGGCTACCAACGCTAGCAGTCTACATTTTTTATTTATTTACTGTTTCTTCTTGTCAAAGCGAACAAACAACAAAACAGTAACAGAAGATCCAATTCATCGTCATTTGTCCACAAAAAGTTGCTAATTACTGGCAATGTACGCGCTACATTTTGATTACTATTCTGACAAGCATACATCAGCTTAGTTACTCAGTACTGAGTAAAAAATAAATAAATAAATAAAATAAATTTAAAAAAATATCACAAACATGCAGGACACTCGCCACTGATCCAACTCAAAGTCCTTTATCCACAAAAAAAAGTTGCTCAATACCAACTCCATCCCAGAATCCCATTAAGTCGATGGGGAGTAAACAAAAACAAAGAGAACTTACAAAATAAAGCAGTCGAAGCATTCATCACGGCTTAACAAGACACAATAACCTCATCCTGCGCAATTAAAAGCAGCAAATGAGTTCACTGTTAATGACGGCCAACACGAATTAATGATCCAGTGGGACGCGCTAATGCTATTAAGCTAATCTGCTATGTTGTCATGCGGATGAAGCCCCTTAGCATGTGAATATGGCGTGAAGCAACGGGGAGGGAAAGAATCTTTTCAGGGTTAGATTAGTTCCTAATGAAGGCCCCGGGGCAGCGTTAAACCAACAAGCACACTTGAAACCAATAAGCCAATGTGTTTATTTGCTATGAGCTAGTAAGTTAGCCAGCTAGCTGTTGGTAAGCTAGCTGTTTTATGCGAATGCATGTGTTTATGAAGTGGCGACTGTGGCTCCATGCTATGAGCGACTAAGTTGGAAGTCCCAACAGTTGTTAATTTATATATAAAAAAAAAATAAAAAAAAATTATAAATTATGTTGAAATTTTGTAAAATTTTATTTACACTAGAAAACTTTAGAAAATTATTTATTTATTTATTCACTGCAAACACTGGGAAGTCCCAACACTTTTTAATGAAAAAAAAAACAAAAAACTAAAATTTAGAAATTATGTTGAAATTTTGGAAAACTTTTACACTAGAAAACTTTAGAAAATGATTCATTTATTTATTCCCTGCAAACACTGGGAAGTCCCAATACTTTTTAATTTATAAAAAATACTTTTAAAAAAAACTAAATTTAGAAATTATGTTGAAATTTTTGAGAACTTATTTAAAGTAGAAAACTATTTATTTACTTGCTTAGTTTTGAATTAAGCTTAAAACATGCTGATGACCCTGGAAGTTCCCTACAATTTCTGTTAACATTTTTTTAATTAAACAAAGCTGTCTATTGTTTGTATGTTTAAAATTAAAAGAAAAGCTTGTTTGTTTGTTTTTTTACACTATTTTCTCCTTGACGACTAATAATCGGTATTGATATCGGCCCTGAAGAAAACATTGATGCTTGTGAAACTGTGCATATATTACATTTTTAATTATACTGTACTGTATATGGAATGATCTCAAGGAGCAGCAACCAACTTCATAATGTGTTTTTATTAAAATTAAGTATTTAAAAAAAAAAAGGTAGACATGGAAAACCCTAACAATATGTTCTTTTCTCGTTAACTGTCCACTCCATATTTGTCAAAGTGTCTCATAATGACGCCGAGCTCCAGGGCCACGGTCCCCATGGCCTCGGTGTGCAGCCTGTATCGATCCGCTCCGGTATAGATGATGTCCGGGTTGCGGAGTTGCGGCCCCCCGCCGACGAACATCTGCGACAGCTGCTCCCGCCACGAGCCGAGCGGCCTCCAGGTGGCACAGCTGATTCGGTGGTGCCCGGGGCTGGACGGGACGTGGCAGAAGCCGTAACCGAGCAGCTGGCAGCGGCCGAACGAGTCCTGGTGCCACACCTCGAGGTGAAGCTTTGGCCAGCCTTGGAGCCCCTTGGTGGCGTAATGGACGTCGATGGGGTGGCTCCAGTACGCCGTGTCTCCCGTCTGGGGGTCGTCCACCTGAGTCTGGCCCTGCTTGGAGCCCGAGAGGAGTCGCCACGCTCCTCCCGCGTGCAGTCCCCATTTGCAAAAGAGGCTGTTGTGGGGGAAACCGGTGGCTCCGATGAGCTGGCCGATAATGTGAAGCTCCGCCATTTCACCAAAACGACGCAAAGATGGATGGATGTAGCTGTTAGCTTAGCATCACAGTTTACGTCTCCAAGGTAACGAAGAGGAATTTTCCCTTATTTTTTTTCTGTCAGACGATCGCGCTCCCAACATTTAGATCGAGATCTCAAACGCGCAATAACAAATGCATATAACATATGACGTTGACAAAGAGTAACAATTCGTTGCCATACCTGAGAAATCTGGAGTACAGTAGTGTGGAGAATTAATAGCTTGCCTAAAAGACAACGACCAGGGGGGAATAAATGAAACCAAACCAAAACACGTTTCTTCTTCTACGCAAAAAGAGGTATGTTCATGGTAACTGCAACGCCACGTTCAGCTGGGAGTGTGCAACTGCTCAGTTGATAAAGAAATTTGATGTCCGTCTTTGTGTTTTAACAGTATTGTTTATTTTATGAGTCCTGTCTGTAAAATGCCACATAAATAAAATGTGCTTACTTATGAATAGTTAGTCCAAAGTTGTGTAAAACGTGTACTATTTTGCCAGGGGCTGTTTTTGCAGATGTGACACATGTGGCTCAGCGGTGTGTTTTAATTTGATTATGAAGCAGATCAGAAAGGAAGGGGAAGGATTTTAAGATCAAACAAACAATACCAATTCAAGTTCATCATAATGCATAGCTAAATACTAATACAGCTTTACTTAACTCTTACAACTTACATAGCACCACTTCATATTCTATAAACATTCACGTTCAAACAACGTAGAGGTTGATTATAAAAAGAAGTTAGCGGTAACATGTCACATCTGTACAAAAGAGCAAATATTGTCTCCTCTCAAAGAATGTTATTCGTGCTGCTGCTCATGTTGTTGTTGATTTCCATCCTGGCGACCAGTTCGGTCACGAGCTGCTGCAGCGTGTGTGAGCGCTGCCGGCCCACCTCCAGGACCCCCTGGTGGTCCACGCTCTCCGGGTCCTCGTAGCTCTTCACCACCTGACGCAAACGCATTAGAGTCAAACTTAAAGCTCTCATCTGTTGTGTGTTTGTGTTCATTTTGTCTGCCATTTTTTAAATGTAGTCTTAGTTTTGGTCCAATTTCAGTCACAGTTAGTTGACCTCATACCAGTTTTATTTAGTCCATTTTTAGTCGTATAAATCTAGTATTTTCGTTTTTTAGTCCAAGAAAAACAATTTCATTCTTCTAGCTTTAGTCAACAGAAACTGTCAACGTTTTAGTCAGGACAACCATTTTACCCCGTATATATATATATATATATATATATATATATATATATATATATATATATATTTGTCAGGATATTTATTGAACCTTTTCGAATCTAAAAACTATTTCACATCAAATTTTCTCATCTTTTTGATGAAAAACAACTTGACACACAATTACAATGGCTACTGTGGCTCCATGCTGTGAGCTAGTAAGTTAGCCAGCTAGCTGCTAGCAAGCTAGCTGTTAGCAAGCTAGCTGTTTTATTCTAATGCATGTGTTTATGAAGTGGCTACTGTGGCTCCATGTTATGAGCTAGTAAGTTAGCCAGCTAGCTGCTAGCAAGCTAGCTGTTAGCAAACTAGCTGTTTTATGCCAATGCATGTGTAAAGTGGCTACTGTGGATCGATGCCATGAGCTAGTAAGCTAGCCATATTAGCTAGTAGTCGTATTAACATTATTGTTGGAACGTTATAGGCGTAGGATTAATGTTAAATTATAACTATAATTTACTTTTTTTTTTTTTTTTAACCTTTCACCGAATCCACTTCCTGTCTGTCCCATATGTTTCTGCACGTGCATCGCGAGCTGCAGGGGGGTGTGTCACCCTGACAGATTCGCAGATATTACAAAAGTCAAGTAATTTTCGTCTCGTTTTTGTTCATGAACTAAAATGTCCATAGACTTTAGTCCAGTTTTTATTAAGTGAAGGACATTTTCATCTCGTCTTCGTCCCAGTTATGGTTTATTAATGAGGGTTTTAGTCTAGTCTAGTTTTAGTCCGGTGAAAAATGTGTGTTGACGAAATTATTTTTCTTTAGTTTTTGTCGACGAAATTAGCACTGGTGTGTGTTGACCTTGTTGGTGATGAGAGACAGGCCAAAGACCCTCAAGCCACAGTGGGTCGCTATCACCACTTCCGGGGCAGTACTCATCCCTGGAAACAGATGACATCATCCATGTTTGGGAAAAAAAATGCAAATAATTCACATTAATTGATTGATTGAGTCACATTAATTTATATATAGTACATTACAATAAATATGGGGTACTATGGTGCATAAAATCCAAATGTGTGCCATACCGACAGCGTCCACGCCGAGTCGATGCAGCAGTCGGGCCTCAGCGATGGATTCAAAAGTGGGCCCCCCCACCATGGCGTACACCCCCTCCTGCGTGAGGTTGGCCACGCCCATCTGCTTTGCAATCTCCATGGCCAGTGAGCGCAGACCTTTGTCGTAACATCCCGACATGGCCGGGAAACGCGGCCCGAACCTGCGAAAGGAAAAAAAAAAAAAAAAAAAAAAGCAAAAAACATCAGCATGAAAATACAACCGGGACCGAGATGGGGCCCAGCGGGTCCACGTCCGCCTCACTTGTCGTCGTTGGGTCCGTTCAGAGGGTTCAGACCCACCAAGCCGGGGAAGTTGATGTGGTCCTTGATGATCATGATGTCGCCGGGCCGCAGGCCGTCAGCCAGCGAGCCGGCGGCGTTGGTCACGATCAGGGTGTCCACTCCCAGCAGCTTGAAGACGCGCACGGGGAACGTGGTCTGACGGGCGCAAGAAAAGGTGCGTTCGGTGAGCGCAGAATTGGAATAGGATGAATTGCGAAAATTGAAGTGCGCGACCGTTAAATGTGATCTAATTGTGCACAGACAAATATGATTTAAAGATTGTATATAAAATGTATGTAGTCTATTGAATATGGTGTAGTGATGTAAATATGGTGCATTATAGGTGGGTAGACCATTATGAGAGCATGTAAAAATATGGTCTTATGAGAGGTGCTTGTTAATATGCTACATAACAGGTATGCAGACCAAGAGACCATTGAATGTGGCAGATGGTACATTAGCGGTGTATGGACCAGTACATGTGGAATATTAAGCGTGCATAGACAATTAAGTTTGATGTAAATATGGTCCATAAAAGGTATGTAGATCATGGTAATGGTACGTACCATGTAAATATGGTACGTTGAGGGTGCACAGAGCATAAAAGATGTAAATATAGTACATTAGAGGTGTACTAGAGCATCGATTATGATTGATTTTAAACAATGAATCAATACATCATGTAGGAATGATGGCAACAGTTTGAGCCCACATGATATCATTTCCTAAATTGCCAAATAGTTTTGAAATTAGAACGACTTAGACGGCTTCACACAGAGGGAGAACAAGAGCTGCATTGAATTTGCTGCAAAAATGTGGCATGTGACCACAACGCACGCACGTACACACGCGCACACGCTTGTAATCCCCTCAGGTGACACGTTAGCATTAGCGCTTTAGCATCACAAGCAGATTTGTTATGTAAACGTTTTGCAGTCACGTTGAAGAGTGAGTGGAGTGGAAGTAATTCAGTCAATTTTAAAGCTAACATCTTTTTTCTCCTTTTTTAAAACCCTTGACTGTTTTGAAACCCTCATTTGAAAACATAACTCTAGTTTGAAAAGTTAAACCCTGTCTTGTAACCCTAATTTGACATCCCAAACCATTTTCCAGGGATTCAAAGTCTAATTTGAACCCCAAACATGAAACCCTGACCATGACCTGAACTCCTTGCCAATTTGAAATCCTTCTCCTTGATTGCAACCCCAAACTAGCACCTAAATTGAAACCCTAATCCTATCTTGAAACCGTCATTTGAAACTCACTAATATGAAACCTAAAACCCTGGTTCGAAGTTCAAAGCAAGCAACTCCTTTTAAAACTCTAGTACCATCTTGAACCCATACTTTGAATTCGCAAACCTGGCTTGAGAACCAAATTGGAAACCCTAACCCCCGTTTCAAAAATACGGAAGCGTAGAGCTGCCAATGTGGAGTCAACATTTTTGGCTGGCGAGTATGTTCGAACATACTTGCAAATACGTTCGAACATATATTCAAATATGCTCGAACTTATTGAAATATGTTTGAACATGTTTGCAAATACGTTCGAACAACATACTCGCAATTACGTTCGAACACACTCGAAAATACGTTCAAACATATATGCAAGTATGTTCGAACATACTCTCCAGCCAAAAATGTTGACTCCATATTGGCAGCTCTACGCTTCCGTACAAAAACATTAACCAAAACTTGAAACTACTTTGAGGCAGTAAAACAGGCTCCAATATAACAAAAGCAAAGCATCAATATAACAAGCTGCTTCATGAATGCGGGTTGTATTTTGTGCATATATGACGGCCTTACCTTACATAGTGAGTGTCCTTCGTACATGTGGAATCGACCCTGCATGCACACGCACGTTTTCCCCTTCAGCTCCCCGAAAACCAGCCGTCCGGCGTGACCTTGAACTGCGAGTCCAACAAGGGCGACGTCATCAAAACACAACAAACAGCCGCCCCCAAAATAAAATCAACCCCAAACGTTCGATCTGAGCTTACCCGTGCTCTGCGGGAAACCCGGGATGTCGGCGTAAGGGAAGCAATCCTGGCACTTGAGGGCGTCGGCCAGCACGCCCAAACCCGAACCGCAGATGATGGCCACTTGGGGGCGATGTTTGGTTTGGGACTTCAGCCAGTCTGCCGACTTCTGGTATTCATCGTGGCTGACATGACGCCAACGCCGAGAGAAGAGGACATTCAGTGGTTCAACAGAATACAAATCCCAATACATATCTATATATTATATTCAATTCGCTCTGCTTTACTTAAGTATTTAACTCTTTCACTCGTGGCTGTTTTACTGGATTTTGGCAGATTTTGCAAGGCCCACAGAATATTGTGTTTTATTGTTGTAAAAACATGGAACCTACCAAAAGAAAGATTAGTCTCTTCTTTCATCAAAAAACAAACAAACTGTATTTCTGTTTCCATTTTGCAGCAATTAGCATTAGAATATAGCTAAGTTTCACCATTATTCACAAATCTGTTTTAAACGGTGGGGAAAAAACATGTCCCTGGTTGATCTCTTATACTCTGCTGCCACCTGCTGGCCGTTTGTGTAATAACTACAATTTCTTCAGCTGTTCTTTGCAGTTGAGAGGCTGCATCAAAGCCTTCTGTATGCTGTAGCATAAAAACAACAACAACAAACAAACGTATAAATACGTCTTTGGGACACTAAAACATTTAAAATACAACGTATTTATACATTTTTGGGAGTAAATGAGTGAATTTTCTGACAAATTGTTTACTTGGACTCCCCACCTTAGAAAACAGATGTTTCGTTGGACTTCTTACTTTGTCAAAATAGGCGGAACCTCAACTTGAAACCCTCATCCTGGTTTGAAACACCAAATTGGAAACCCTGATCCCGTTTTGAAACCCTACTCATTGTCTGAAACCCTAATTGGCATCCACATTGATTTATAATTCAACCACTGTTTTGATAGTTCTCCTCGTCATGTCCTTTCTTTGCCGTGTGCGGCGGCGGCGGCGACATTTCCTTTCAGGCTACGCGCAGGTCACACGGTAAGCGTCACGGGAGCGACGGGCGTTAAATAGAGGTCAAAGTGAGGCGTCTGAAAATCTAAACTTGAAATGTTAACATGAAACTCTCCGCCTGGCTTGAGATAGCCTATTTTTGAAACTTTTACCCTTGGCTTGAAATGTAATACAGTAATTAAGTTTGGAAAATGTTAACTTTTTTTGAAACCCTATTTTGACACCATAACTCTGGCTTGAAACCCGACTTAACAAATCTCAACTTCTTTGCCACCCCAAGCATTGTTTTTAACCCAAATTCTGGCTTCCGAAACACCAGCTTCACTTGGAAAACCCAAAACTGGATTGAACCCTAAAATGAAACCTAAAACGGGCTTCAAAATTCTACCTCGAAACTGTCTTAGAATTGCGTTTTGAAATGTCAATATACTGTATGAAACATTGCTTGTACTGTTAAATATTTCATGACAGCAACATTTGCATTGCACAACAAGATTTGCAATCAAAATCAATCACGAAAACAAAAAAAACGTTTTCCCTTACCTGATCTGTTCTTTGCTGTGCATGATGGATGATGCTTGTGTTTGTGTCCGGCTGGTTCCCATCAGCCTCCATATAAACGGGTCACATGCGTCTGATTGGCTAACAAGATGCCCATTCATCAGCGGCAACCAATGAATGAAAGCACCATGTTTGTGTGTGTGTGTGGATTCCGATTGAAACGAGAGTGTGGGAGTGTGTTGTGGTTTTACTACGGAGCTAATCAATTTACTCACACAGACAAATGATAAGAATCATGATGCTGCTTATCAATTTTCAAACCAATATCATGTATCAGCAATACAGTGTAGCGGTTCTGGGAAAATTGATTTATTTCCTAACTTATTCTATAAAAAGAATCATCAGCAGATGAATTGTGTCTTTGTCTTTTTTTTTTTTTGGGGTAGCGTGTGAGCTGACGTCTATCCCAGCCGAGTTAGGCTGTAACTGTGGCTAGAAACCGTAATTTGAAACTCCAGTCTTGGTTTAATACCCTAACTGACAAACCCTCACGTTAGCTTGAAACTTCAAAACTCTAATTTGAACCTTAAAATGAAACCCTAACCCCGACTCAAAACCACAATCTAAAACCACAGCCTTGGAGTGAAACATTAACTTGACACCGTGACCCTGGTTTCAGACCCTAATTTGAAACCCTAACCCAGAATTTGAAAACCTAACACTGTCATCAAATTGTAAGTGGAAACCCTAACTTGAAACTCTGACCTTGTTTTGAAACTTAATATTAACTACGGCTCTGTTTTGATATTCGAAGCTCTAAAACCCTCAACCTGAAACCCTAACCCTGGCTTGAAAGTGAAACCCTTACTCGGATTTGAAAACTCGAACTTCAAACCTCAACAATCCAAACTTCACACTGACCCTGATTTGATTTAACACAGATGTGAAGTCCAAATTTGAAACCCTATCCTGCAAACTCATTCCTGGCTTGACATCCTTCCTTGAAATTCAATTTGAAACCTCATTCATTCATTTTCATTCACTTGCTCATTTATATCAGGCAGCAATCAACATCAACGATATATCAATTTTACTCGACAAATTTGACTAAACCTAGCCTGAAAACGCTGCGATTGGCTGGCGAACAGTCCAGGGAGTCCCCCGCCTACTACCCATAGCCAGCTGGGATAGGCTCCAGCACCC
The DNA here is from genome assembly GCF_051991245.1 of Festucalex cinctus. Taxonomy (NCBI): domain Eukaryota; kingdom Metazoa; phylum Chordata; class Actinopteri; order Syngnathiformes; family Syngnathidae; genus Festucalex; species Festucalex cinctus. The sequence continues at coordinate 29,051,459 of NC_135418.1, read as the reverse complement.
CCCTTGTGAGGAGCAAGCGGTTCAGAAAATGGATGGATGGATAGCCTGAAAAGGAGTGAGGAAGAAAAACTTAAACCTTACTTCTAAACCCTTAATTTGAAAACCCCAACCGAGACACAAAACCCTAAAATGACACCCTAACCTTATTTATTTATTTTTTTCCCCTAATCCCATAATTTTGTTTGTCGATTTGCCGCAACTCCAGGCGGGACGTTGCCCTAGTGGCTATAGCACATGGCTCGACGTTAGATTCCTGGCTGGGTGGGTTGCGTTTGCAGGTTTGCTGTAGTACTCCGACTACTTCCCACATTCCAAAAACCTGCTAGCATGCATGTTAGCATCGTAATCTTGCTGGCGTGAGGATCAGCTGCGTTATAACGAGAGGCAGCTGGGACGAGATTGCGGCCGTCTCATGACTGCTAACGCGCTAACACGCTGCACATGCTGCCGGGGATCAGCTGACCTGACGCCAAGCTGACCTCAAACGTCTCACGTAAAAATGACAACAACAACAAAAAGTTGATTCCATTTAAACCAACGTTAATATGTGTTTTAATTGTGTGTTAATTTTCACTACTGCATATGTGTGTGTTATTCTAAGGTACAGTTTTGATGTACAGTATTTGAAGGAGTGCAGTATTGTAGTAGGGCCCCACAAGGAAGCTGATTAGCGGCTTAATGAGCAGAGCGCTGCAGGCGGTTACGTGGAAATTGAAGGCATCGCCTCTGGGTGAAAAAAAGAAAAGAAAAAAAAAAGATGAAGAGAAGCACGTTTGACATTTAAGGACCACGTTATGTTACGTAAATGGCAAACGCGATACTTCCCAATGTACTTCCTGTCAGACACAATTTTATATTACTTCAAACAACAAAAATAATTCAAGTGTTTTATAAGTCATGGTTTTAAACTTTAATCGCTAAAAGATGTCAAGTCAAAAACATTTTTACATTATTATGTTCTATGCGCCTCACTACTCTCAACACGACATTCTAATTGGTATTGTATTTGTGGAATATGAATTAAGCAGTAAAATCCGGACATTTTTATCTAACTCAGGGAGCGGCCATTTTGCCACTTGCTCTCGACTGAAGATGACATCACACCGCCTTAAACTCGATCCGAGGAAGGTGGGAAGTCAGACTTTTCCGAACCCCGACGAGGAAAAGTGCACTGAACGCCCCTTTGGACTGGGAGGTCCGAGTCGCAAAGTTGAAAAATAAAAAGGACTCCGACTTCACCAACATGCTTCAACATGTCGTCACTCGAAAATGGCGACCGCCATGGAGACACAGAAGGCGAATGGCTAAACGTAATTTACAAGATGACACATATATTTGTCTTCATTTATTATTACTTTAAGTTAGTCAATTGAAGTAACTTTACGTACCACAACATAATGTGTACTAGCCTAAATCCGACTTCCAACCTTCCTCAAATGCAGCATAAGGGCTCATGCAGGGAACGACCGTCACGGCTTCCTTTTCGTGAGACCGTCAATGACCATCAAGAAAGCGTTTGTTGACCTTTAAATATTGCCGTCACATGATGGCTTCCACTTTACATTCTTCTTCTTTGGGCCTCATGTCCGTCACAGTGTGAACAATGTGAACTATGTGCGCCAGTCAGTGATTTATTTTGGATTGCTGGACGTATTTGTCAGCATTCAGTCTTATTAGCAAGCACATCGGAGGCACATATTATCATTACGTCCTCATGTTAAATGTCCAAGGAAATACAATTATATGGGAACAAATATTGTGGTCAATAGAAAACAAAATAACACAATCAATTGAAAAACTGCAATGAAACCCTAATTTGAAAAAACATTACCGTAGCTTGGAACTCTCAACCTGAAATGTGAACACAACACGCACACACAACTCGACTTCTTGTTATGTAAACAAGCATACATTCCTGAGGTCCCTGAAGGACGTGACGGATGATAGAACTGCTGGTGATTGGTGAAGAACCCGGAAGTATTTTTTCAAAAAGGAAAAGAAAAAAAAAGACAATAAAGAAAGTGAAGGCTTGTAGCTAATAATTAATACACAATGTCGTTTTTTTGTTTTGTTTTTTTGAGGGGCAGTAAACTCGTCCCTTAAAATTAAGAATAAAGATGAACTGAAGTCTTTCCTTCACTAATTGTTGACCGATGAAGTCTGTCGTGTTGCCTCCAGGGGCCCTCGTTAATTGTACCACTGGCACGATTAGTACTGTAAATGTTTTCAGTGCTAAAGCATCATGGTTATCCATCCGCTTGATAGTGAATGGTGTCGAGAAGTGGCCCAAAGTAAATCTACAGCTTTGGTGTCCTCTGGTGGTCTTGCATGGTGCTGCTTTAAAAAAAAAAAAAAAAAAAAAAAAAGGGACGATCAACGTCTTGACAAAAATAATAATCATATTACACTTCCCGGCCTCCTGGTGTGTTTCATAGACAGGTTTCTTTTCTAATATTCGTTACTGGTGGGGTAACATTTGTGATTAAAAAAAAGAAGAAGAAAAGATAAAAAAAAAAAAGTTTTCTAAATATGTGTATTAATTAAAAATGCATAGAAAGAATTTTGTATTCTTTCTTTTGTATTTTGTATTCTTGTGAAATGTATTCTTAATTTTCATAGTTTTGTCTGATTTTTAAAAAAAAATAAGTAATCGACCAATTAAAATGTTAACATTGTATACAAATTAAACATAATTGATTAAATATATAGTTATTATTTGTATTTAAATTATTTTTATTTTATTTCATAAAATAATTAAAAATGACAGAAAATTGGAATTTATTTATTTATTTATAAAATAAAAATAATCTACCATTTTTTATTTTGCCGTTTTTATTTTTTTACAATTATTAATAAAACAAATAAAACGTGTTCATTCTATTTATGTTTTAATTTGTTTCTTTACAATAAATTAAAGATTTAATCAAATAAATAAGAAAAATAAAATAGTCTACAATTGTTGATTTTATAAATAAATTATTGCATGGGGTGAAAAAAAAATTGTAAAATTGTTTGTTTTACAAGTAGTTTCCTTTTCACTATATAATATGTCCATCTCATAAAAAAAAAAGACATTGCTGCTATAATAATTGACATGTCCGGTTGTCCAATGGCTGCGTCATTATCACATTTGACCTTTGGGGTCATATTTTTCATGATTATTTTATGTGAACGTATTCAGAGTTCTTCAAAATGAATGTAGCTTGTATTAATTTTAGCCTATTGTGGCACTGCATGTGCTGCTAATGAAGTCATGCGGACACGCACACACATACACGCGCGCGCACACACATTGGTGAATGGAATGAGTCAATACTGTAACTCTTCTGCAATCACAGGCTGACTTCATCCTTCAACCATCCCCGTCCCGTGTGTGTGCGTGTTGGTCAGCGTTGCGTGTTGATTGCACATCGTTACGACAGAAAGCAGCCTGATGGTGATGGAGGGAGCCAGTGTGTGCGTTTGATTTTGTTTTGTTTGTTTCACTGGGAGATGAAGTGTGTGCGTGGATTGCCCAAAGTTGCATTTGATGGGCATGTAGCAGGAGAGCAATCAAAGCATGGAAACACGCACACGAATGTTACATTTATTGAATGCCCGTATTACTATTTTGCGTTTCCGTGTTGATGAACATTTGGAAAGTTTGCAACTTTTTCATGCTCTTTTGGACTCCACGATCACCCTCGTGCGTTGCCATGGCAGCAACACACCTATCAATGTTGAATCTTTTCAATAAGATATATTTGTACATATTATGCAGAGCGTCTGCAAAGCAGTCATGGTGCTCCTTCACTTTTTCCACATGTTGTTGTTGCAGCTTTATTCCAAAGTGGAATTAATTCATTTTTTCCCTCCCTCTAAAATGTGCAAGTCTCGAAAAGTGAAGCGCTGTGGAAACTTTGTGCATCCGGAGCATCTTCTCAGCACTTCAACTTTAAAAACATTTTCTTATGTTACAGCCACATTCCCTTTTTTTTTTTTTTTTTTTTTTGGTCCTCAAAATTCTACAAATAACAGCTCAGAATTATTTGCAATAATTGAATGAATTTATCCATTATTATTATTATTATTATTATTATTATCCCTTTATTTATGATTGTATTTATCCAAAGAGATGCAATGGCACCACCTACAGGGAATTGTTTGTCATTACAGTAGTTTACAAACTTGAAATTCACAGACAACACGTTAAAAAACATGTTTGACGAAAATATTCGTCGTTGGCAGCTAACGTTTGGATTGCAGCAGACAAACAGAAACGTCCTTAACTTAATAAAGAAAAGAGGATTGAAGTTTAAAATCCAAAGAAGAAACAAGAAACCAAAGACCAAGATCGAAATCTTGGGGTGCTAATAGACTCAGACCTGACCTTGAGCAGTCATATTAAATCAATCACTAAAACAGCTGAAAAACAGATCCAGACCGAAGGACTGCATGCTTCAAGCAGACCAAGAGAAGCAGACTGGATTACTGCAACGGTCTTCTGACTGGACTCCCTCAAAAGAACATGAGACAACTGCAGCTCATTCAGAACGCTGCAGCTCGAGTTCTGACCAAAACAAAGAGATCAGAACATATTACTCCAGTTCCAGTATTTGAAAGTTCTGCTACTGGTCTATAAATCACTAAATGGTTTGGGTCCTGAATATATCCAAGAAATGCTGATCGAGTACAAACCCAGCAGGGCTCTGAGATCGACAGACTTGGGCCAACTAGTGGAACCCAGAGTTCGAAGCAAACATGGTGAAGCTGCATGTAGCTGTTATGCTGCATACAAGATGGAATAGGCTGCCAACAGAAGTGAAGTCAGTGTAAATGCTTTTAAATCCAGGTTAAAAACTTTGCTTTTTTTAATCATACCTTTGATTCAGGACTTTTAAAGAGATTTAATTAATCATGTTTTTTCTTTTTATTATTATTTTAAACTTTGATTGATAATGTATTTTTTATTTTTATTTTTTTTTAGTAAATTTTGTAACCTACTTTTATTTACTCTTCTTCCTCTGAATGTTTGTTGACGCTTATTTGTTGTCTTTCCTTGGAAAAGCACATTGAGTTGCCTTGTGTATGAAATGTAAAAAACTTGCCTTGCCTTAACTGAACAAGGCCATGTTTTAATTCCCATGTTCTTTACTGTCGTAAAAGTGCAAAAATGTGTTCAAGACAAAAACCTGGAATTCAATTTCAAGTGAATCACTCAACATGAGGCCATTTTTTTTTTTTATCTTGTGGGCTTGATGTGCGTCAAGTGTAATCTGTCTTTCTTGATCTGCTTGCTAAATCCTCAACGCTAAACCTGTTCAACATTTTCAGACACCGACGGCAACCTTAACACGACGACCAAATACAGAAAAAAAAAAAAGTCCAAGAAAAAAAAAAAGCAAACGCTGCGTTAGCGCTCGGTCCTTTTTCGTGCTCGCTGGACTCAACTGCAACATGCACGCGGACACACTGGCAGAGTATCTTCTTATATCACTTTTGCGTCATCCATGATGACCTCTGTTTGTGGGTATTAACACACACATATACACGCATACACGCGCACGCGCACGCATACACACAGTGGGCTGTCTGGGATTGTCTCTGTGATGAAACCGGCGGTAACTGTTGGCATGTCAACTCCATCCTCTGTGACATGGTGCGCGGGTGTGTGTGCGTGTGCTTGAGTGTGTGCATGTGTGTGGGCAACCTTTGACCCTCGAGCAATACTTATCAACACCACTGTCGCCAGTACGACATTTACAAAACACAAGCGGCGGCAGAGAGAGGCCGGCATTTTTTTTTTTTTTTAGGATTCCCAACGGGAAAAGATCGGAAATGTGACAACAAAGTCAAACAGGAGTGGAAAGTGACGTTGTTACATTTGATTTGATTTCAACGCACATCAATATTTCAACAATTTGACTTGAAACATTGCATAGATACAGTCCACATGCTGTCATAGTTGAGGGCTTTTTTTTTTTTTTTTTTTTAAATACAAAACGCTGTGTGTGCTAATGAGTTGCTAAGTTTTGTTAATAAAGTTATGGTGCTAATTCAATGTATTTTCAACAGTGACCCATGTCATGAATATTTTAAACCGAGGAAGGAAAACAGAGTATGAATGAACCTAAGATGGCCACTTCAAATCAAAATGGTGGACTTCAAAATGAACCGAACATGGCCACTTCAAACCAAAATGGCGGACTTCAAAATGAACCTAACCAAAATGGTGGACTTCAAAATGAACCGAACATGGCCACTTCAAACCAAAATGGTGGACTTCAAAATGAAACTAATCAAAATGGTGGACTTCAAAATGAACCTAACATGGCTACTTCAAACCAAAATGGTGGACTTCAAAATGAAACTAATCAAAATGGTGGACTTAAAAATGAACCGAACATGGGCATGTCAAACCAAAATGGCTGCCTTAAAAATGAACCTAACATGGCCATTTCAAACCCAAATGGCTGCCTTAAAAATGAACCTAACATGACCACTTCAAACCAAAATGGTGGACTTCAAAATGAACCTAAGAACCGAACATGGCCACTTCAAACCAAAATGGTGGACTAAAAAATGTACCAAACATGGCCACTTGAAAAGTGGACTTAAAAATGAACTGAACATGGCCACTTCAAACCAGAATGGCTGACTTAAAAATGAACCTAACAAACCAAAATGGTGGACTTAAAAATGAACCGAACATGGGCACGTCAAACCAAAATGGCTGCCTTAAAAATGAACCTAACATGGCCATTTCAAATCCAAATGGCGGACTTAAAAATGAACCGAACATGGGCACGTCAAACCAAAATGGCTGCCTTAAAAATGAACCTAACATGGCCATTTCAAACCCAAATGGCTGACTTAAAAATGAACCGAACATGGCCACTTCAAACCAAAATGGTGGACTAAAAAATGTACCAAACATGGCCACTTGAAAAGTGGACTTAAAAATGAACTGAACATGGCCACTTCAAACCAGAATGGCTGACTTAAAAATGAACCTAACAAACCAAAATGGTGGACTTAAAAATGAACCGAACATGGCCACTTCAAACCAAAATGGTCGGTTTACATTTCACTGGCTTTTGTATGGAAATTTGTGTCCCTTCTTTGGGAATGATGGAGGGAAAAAAATATCATAAACATCGAGAAGAAAATGTTATCAGGTGCACAATTTGGCAAGATAGGAAAGGATGGCTTTGTTTATTCAACATAATTTAAAAGTAGGGGAAAGTGACCACTGGCATCAGGGGCTGAATAAAAAATAAATAAATAAAAAAATAAAAAATAAACTTTTGTTAAAAGTTTATCTTGAAGTACTCCTGGAAATGGCAAACCAAAAACCAAAATGACAAGACTTCCGGAGTGTTTTTGAACCCGTATTTCAAATTTTATGTTGCAAAGTCAAACTATATTTGTGGACTGAATTTAAAAAGAAAATCTTTAACACAAGTTCATTTTGAGAGACTCCTGGAAATGACAAAAAAAATAACCCTAAAATGTCCACGTCAAACCAAATGAGCATCTATCTAATGTGCATCTCTTCATATAGACACATTTACCAAACTTAATATTTCAAAGTGAAACTGTCTTTGAGTTGGCTGAATTTTCAAAAACTTCACTTGACCTTTTGGGTCAAACTAATTTAGTGTTCAAGATGGGGGGGGGGGGGGGGGGGGGGGCATCATTGACACATGCACGTTTGCCTCTTCTCCGTTGCAAAAATAACAAACAGCGTTTGCAATCATGTGCAATAAAGTGAGCCTGATGCTCCATCAGTGGAGTCTTGCAATGTTGCCACTTCGGGCTTTATTGAAAAGAGGCGAGCGAGCGCGAGCGCGCGCGTGTGAGCAAGCCGGCGTCAGTCTTGACGCGTCTCCCCAGGTACGTTGCATCAGTCCTGCCTTGCTTGGTTCCTTCGTTACGTCCGCTGCCACTAAAGACTCATTAATTAAATAAGGAGGCAGCAAGACAGACTCCACGCTTTTTTTTTTTTGTTTCTATTTTTTTTGTCTTCTCGCCATCCTGACGGCGGCAGCAGGCTCGCTCGGTCAACCGGACTCGGACACGCACGCACGCACGCGCGTGCGCACTGATTGAGTGCACCCCGGCAGAGCGATATGCAAATGATTTTGATGTTTTCCCAATTAGGTCAGAACGTGCCTCCACGGCGCGACTTTGATGTGACATGAGCCGATTCGCTCTAATTACGAAACCATTTAGTTCAATTATAATACAGTTCACATCAGTATAATTATTTTTTTTTTCGTCATACTTAATTAATGGCCGAAATCAAGGCAATGTTAGTTTAGTTTAAACTATGGAAACTAAAACTAAAATGCAAAATACATTTCGGTTAACGAAATAAAATAAAAAATGAAAACTGCTTTTTAAAAAACGAAAACTCACAAACTACACTTTACATTTACAAAACTAATAACTTAAACTAACTATAATTATCGTGAAAATGCCCTTAGTTTTCATCTTTGGATGATTTTAATTGTGATTTAAGTAAATTTACTTTGACATAAACCGGAATAAGGACGTTTGAAATTGTGTCGCACAAAAGTGACGTCATCTAGCAGCAGCCAATAGAAAAGCACCTTCAGAAGTAAGATGGCGTCGTTACATGCTTGACTTTTGGCTCCAATGGCTCGCCTTCCCTCTTTTTTTTTTTTTTTTTTTTTTTTTTAATTCAGCCCAAACGCAACACTTTAGGTAAGTGTGTTGCTATTTTAATTTTTACTATGTTGTTTACTAAATCTTGCACACAAGTAATACACAACATTTTTTAAAAACAAAAACTAATACTAAAACTAAGTAACTAAAACAAATAAAAACCATTAGAGCCGACCTGAAAACTAATTAAAACTAACTTAAAAAATAAAATAAAATGTATCACTCACAGAAATATTTCAAGCCGAACTTAAGATTTATGTAATTATTATTTTTTTTTTTTACGTGACAAATTCCCATTTACTTACTCTTAGATAAGTTTAACACAAACCTAACATATTAAAACCTTATATGATCTTCATTGGTCTAATAAAGCAAATATAGTTGAAATGCATAACCCTTAGGTTCATATATTTAGTTTTAATAAAGTACAATTACTCTAAATGAATAAAAATGAGAGTATTTATTTTAAATATATAAATATATTGTTTGAATTGGATAATAATTAGCTTACCTATTCACGAAAAATATACTTCTATGTGAAAAACACTTTAGTCCATATTTTTTTTTACATGTTTGTTTTTAGGATGAAACTGAATGCAGACATCCCAAACACGTAAAAATATAAAAAGTAATTATACTTTATTAAATACTAAATACATAAACCTGATGATTATGCATTTCAAATAATTAGGTTTTATTAGACAAATGAATATGTATCATAAATTTTATTTGGTATGTTTGTGTTAAAATTAAATTATCTAAAAAGGAAAAAGTAAATGGGAATTTGTTATGTAATATTTCTGTGAGGAATATATATATATATATATATATATATATATATATATATATATATATATATATATATATGAAAACTATAATAACCTTGCCCCCATGGAATATTTTTTTTTTTCAAATTTAATTGCTCATCCACAACAGTAGGTGGCAGTGGTGCGCTCTCTTCAAGGAGTATTAGCTCCACTGAAGAAGTGTATTCACAATTCACAATTTTATACACAAAAAATGAAAGCATTTATAGTCGTGGTGGAGAGTTTGGGGAAGCAAATCATTTTCTTCTTCCTCAGGGGCTCATAAAAAAATAATAATTGAGAAGCATCAGCCAAATATTATCGACTGTATTTAGCCTGATGAGACGCCCCAATGAAAGATTCTTTTTGTTTTAACGTTCTGGAGGCGAACGCGCTTACTTTACATGAACAATTTGCTCACAGGGATGTTTTTATCTCCCGCGCGCGCAGCCCGAGGCCTTCTTCTCAAAGCTCCCGGCGGGGCGGGACGCCCCGGAGCTACAAAGACTAGAGAGCGCACCGCAGGAAGTAGATTCCAATCACAGGAAGTGGCATTGGGTGGGGGGATCAAAGCAGCGCAGGTGGTTGCGGTAACCCGAGAGAACGAACGCGTACGCGTATGTGCGTGCGCGTGTCGCTCAGGCCGTAGTGAAGTCAGACACTTGGCCTCTGATTTCATCACGTCGCTTATGAAAAAGAGTCAAGTTTAACACCAACGTGCGCACGCGCGCGCACACGCGGCGTACACTGCTTCTCTGTTTCTTCAATATTTCATCATGTGGCATAAAAACACGCTAACCACGTGAAGATAACCTGCTGTGAGTCTGTGTGTGTGTGTGTGCGTGAACAAGGCCAGTCCTCCTGTCATGACTAATACATGTAGTCATCATGAAAATAATACCAATAAAATATTCAGAACATCAACTCAAGGTAGACATAACTTTAATTAACGTTCACAAATCCTGATGACTATTTTTTGAAGAACACCCAGGAATGGCTAAAATGACCATAAAATGGCCGCGTCAAAACAAAATGGCACACTCACTTCCTGTGTGTTTTCAAGTAGGATGGGTGAGTACAGATAGCAGGACTTCTTTTAAAGTATTGGTACTTACACTGTAGTGCCATTTGGCAATCAGGAAATAGAATTTACAAAGTAGGAGAAAAGAAAATTAATTGTATGTACTAGTGCAGGGGTGGCGAGATCCGGTCCTCGAGGGCCGCAGTCCTGCTGGTTTTGGATATTTCCCTTCTTCAACACAGCTGATTCATGATCAGCTCATCAGCAAGCTCTGCAGAATCCTGATAACGACCCTGTTAATTGGAATCAGCTGCACTTCGAGTCGGGAAATCTATAAAACCTGCAGGACTCCGGCCCTCGAGGACCGCGGTTTGCCACCCCTGTACTAGTGGTTAGGGATGTAACGGTAACAGCGATATCATGATATTGCGATATTAAAACAGCCGTCGTCATGTCACGATATTAAAAGCAGCACATCTGTTTAAAAAAAAAAAAAAAAAAAAGTCCGGTTGATTTCCATTTGTGCAGTTCTAGCACCCTCTGGTGGCTAGTTTTTTTTAGTGCAGTTTAATTTTCACGGGGCATGTTTTGGCCCTTCTATGTTTAAAAGTTACGCTAATGGTCAGACGAAGGGGAACGTAATATTGTTGTGAAGCAAGTCAATATGTGAAGGAACTCGATGTGTGCATACATTAGCAAGTAAGTGCCTCAATATGAAGTGTTATTGGAGATTGTAGGTCGTTTATATGCATTGATGTCATGTACAAAAGTACAATATTGTTTTTTTGTTGTTTTTTTTGTGTTTTTTTTTTTGCATGAGCTCTGTTTTTTAGAATATTGTGACCTTTTTTTTTTTTTTTGTCTCGCCAACCTCCCCACAATATCGTTATAATTATCGTACCATGACCTTCATATCGTGATATCGTATTGTGATGTTTGGCTATCGTTGCATCCCTAATATATATCAAGAACAAGTTCAGCTTTGATGAAAGATACTAATTGTACATGAAAAATAATGGAAATATCAAATTTATTGTAGGCAAAATAGTCATGTTTGACTACCAAAAATGGCTAAATAAGTAAAGTAGCCCTTTAAAAAGATCATTCTAAACTTGATTAGCTTTAATGGTCACACAATGGGGACATCGGATTTTATTTTTATTTTTTTTAAACAAAATAGTCGTCTTCAAGCGTCTTTTTGGGAGGAATAATGAAATTTATTTGCGAGTGCCTTACATGTTTCGCCGCCATCTTTTTTTTTTTTTTTTTTTTTTTTAACTACGGAGAAGTTCGCGAATGTCGTTAGCCTCTGGTGGTGCTTGCAGCTAGTATTAGACCCAATGTGTCGACGGCCGCTTACCTTCCACACTTTGGGGCCTGCAGGTGGTCGTGACTCGTCGCCGAGTCCCATGATTCGGACTCTCGTCGCTTGTCTCCGTCTTGCTAGCTTCTGCTGCTAACCATCGTTTTTGCTAGCAGCTCTTGTTAGCCGCTCCAGCGTTAGCAACTGTTGCTCGCTGCTCATGCTTCAAAATTGTTGCGTTCTATTAGTTCACCACTAGATGGCACTAAAAGTACACATTTTAAAATTTTAAGATGACATTAATGTATATGAAAAATGCATTTAAGGAATAAAAATAATAATGTGAGTGTGTGCGTGTGTAGTGAGCCTGCCACAGAGACAGGAAGGAAGCCTAAAAGCCAAGTGAGCTCATTTCTTGTATGTACTAGTTTGTTGGCTTTCTGTGTAAACTTGTGCACATCCTGTCCGCGTTCAGCTGTCATCTTTCATCTGCCCTCCGTGGGAAATTGTCCACATTTTTGCACATTCTTTTTGTGACATTTTTTTTTTAAATATATATGTTGGACCTGGGAGGGGCGTCACACCTAAGGTTGCAAAATTCTGAGAAAGAGTGAGTGACTTCACGGGAATCCACGTGACTCAAGTGGAAATGAACAGACAGCATGGTCATGGATAGCAAATGTAATGCTAGAAGTGTTTTACATAGTAATAAGAACACAAGAAGCATACAAATGATTAAAATAAAATGTCAAAATTGACTTTATATTTTAAAATTTACTAAATTACTTTTCTTAAAGCAGTTTTTCAAAACGGCAATTCATAATAGTTTCCATGTATGTAAATGTATTAGACCTCAAATGTTGAGTTAAGTGTTTCGTATTCTTGCGGTCAGTTCCTGTAATCAGGAAGTGTGGAAGCTGATGTAATTCGTTCTGTTTGTGAATTATGATCAAGTTATGCTAAAATGCGTGAGTGACGTGGATCCACTCGGGATTGCAACATCGAAACCCCGCCTCCAGCACGTGACGTCACGGTGCGAGGAGAGGAACTAAACAAAGGCGAACTCGCTAGCTGGTCGCTCGCTTAGTTCTCGATCGTCGCAGTCCGGCTAAAAAGTTCTACTGGACCCGATCCGGACTCTTCCATTTGGCTTAAAATCAAAACAAAGCCAAATTACACGTCAGCCGTGTTGGCGTTCACCCGTTTCGGACGCACGACAAACTCTTGCTTTGTTGTCTTAGTTCACTTTTGCGCAACCAGAGAAGCGGCGTCACACCCCGGCCAGTCGGTCCAAACTTGCCCCGGGACGCAACTGCCGCCATGGCCGCGACGACTCGTCCTTAACGGGGCTTGTCGTTGTCCAGCTCCGCCGGGTTCTGCTGGATCCGGAGGCGTCCTCCAGTGCAAGGTAACACTTTTTGTTTTCCTTTCTTTTCTTTTGTTGTTTTTTTTTTTATTGAAAGCAGTTTCAATGACCACAGGAACAAGATAACTTCAATTCAAAAAGTCTATTTTGTGTACAAACTGGACATAAAGTCGTGTATTAACTTACATAAGGTTTGTCAAAGTGCGGTTCGTGGACCTCTAGTGATAAACTCAGGTTAAAGTGTAAAAAAAAAAAAAAAAAAGTATATTTTTGCTGCACATTCTTCACGATGTGCAGTAGGAAAGGAACAATTCGTCTCAAATAAACATGACGACTGTGTGCAGTGTGTGGGTTTTGTAGTTGCCTGACAGTTTCATGTTCAGGGTTCGAGTCTGCATGTTTTCTTTGCACATCCCCAAAACACGCGTTAGTTCATTTGAACACTCTAAAATGGTCCATACATCCTAATATTAGTTGTTTTTTTTGTTTATTTTTGTTTTTAAATAACTAAATGAATAAAGTAGCAGCAATATTTCAATTCACACACTTTTTTTTTGTTTGTTTGCGAGTTGAATTCCGGGTTTCGCAAACGCCTGATCCACCAGCATGTTAAAAATATCACAACAAAACAAAAATACCAGAAATGTATATGCTTAAGTTAAATGTCAAAATCAATTTGTGCAATTCATGCTATTTTTTTTTCAAAATTTGTTATAAATGTGCAATTTTGTTTCGAGGTAAAAATGGCAGAAAATTACCCAAAATATTTATATATTTTTTCTACGTGATTATTATATCATATATTATATATATATATATTTACTTTTTATTCATATCGTGTCACCACACTTAAATTTGGTGACGCTGTCATTGTGAACGCGTAAAAAACTGTAAAATCAAATTATTAGGTAAGTTAACAACTCTAATGGAAGTAATTCATTGTTTATTTGCCTTTATTTTAGCGTAAGCACAACTTGTAAGATTTAAACATTAATGCGTAATACAGCTGATTTATTGTAATACATCATTTATTGCTTGTTAAAAAATACATGGAAGGAGGCCCTTGAAAAAAATATACGCATATTAAATCGCAATTGCAAAAATAAGGGAGGGGGGAAAAAAACATCATAAATTAATTATTTTTCAAAATTGTTCAGTGCAAATTTTCGCATACTCATAAACGCAGAAAGTGTTCCACTCGCATGTAATATTAATTAAACGTAGAAATTTCTCAACTTGCGCACTTTTAATCAGAACTGGAACATGTCAACAACCCCTGGGGAGATTTTTTGTTTTTGTTTTTTTTGGCTCATGCTTAATCAACCCTACAAATGTACTTTTAATCCAACTGACAAAATGTTGATGAACCTTTGAAAGTTTTTCACCGTCACAGACTTTTGACTTTCAAGTTTTAATCAACCCTCAAAAGTTTCCACTGACACATAATCAAGTTTGTAAAGCAATATAAAATGTCCGTCGACTCACATGACATGACAGTCAGTTTGTGTCATAATGAAACTGCACGTCCGACAACTCAAGCGCGTGCATGCGTGCGTCGTGCGTGCGTGCGTGCGTGCGTGCGTGCGTCACAGGATGGTGTTACCATGGTGACTCAGCTTGTTTCACCGGCGCAGCAGCGTTGGTCAACTGTGGCTCTTAAAAAAAAAAAAAAAAAAAAGGAAGGGAAACAAACAATCAAAGTCGTTTTCGGGGAATATGAGCGCGCTTGTTGATTGGTCGGTTAGTGTGTGTCTGCGTGTGTGGTCGCGCATGCGTGTGTGAGGTCGCCGCTATTTAAAACGGTTAAAACTATAAAGCCTTGTGCTCTGATGCAACGATCTGAAAGCGTCTGTCAGCTTACAGGAAGTTGCATCATGGAGCCTATAGACGGCGGAACACGTGAGGGGCACGGTTGGAGTCGATAAACCCCCCACCAATATTTTGGAACAACAGAGGGCGCCGTTGATAGGAGAAATTTATATATTATATCATTTGAGGAAAAAGTACAAACTGCAGCTCTTAACTCATTTGTTTGTTTCCAGCCATTTTCACACTGGATTTTGACTGATTTTGCAAGGCCCACAGAATATTGTGTTCTATTGCTATAAAAACATGAAACCTACCAAAAGAAAGATTCAAGTCTCTTCTTTCAACAGGGAGAAAAAATAAATATTTCTATCTGTTTCCATTTTGCAGCAGTTAGCATTAGAATATAGCTAAGCTTCATCAATATTCACAAATCCAATTAAGAATTGTGAGTATTTGAGCTTTTTTTCAACATGTCCCTGGTTGATCTCCTTTGCTCTGCTGCCACCTGCTGGCCGTTTGTGTAATAACTCTCATTTCTTCAACCGTTCTTTGCGGTTGAGAGGCTGCATCAAAGCATTCTGTATGCTCTAGCATTGGAAAAAAAAAACAACAACAACATATATATACGTCTTTGGGAGCAAATGATTATTATTATTTTTTTTAAATTTTAAATACATGTTTATTGAACAACTTTTTCCCATCGGCCATGTGATTCTTCAAAATGGCCAATGCCGATAATTGTCCAAATGCTGAATATCGGCGCCGATAATCGGTCTGTCCGTAGTTAAGATGTTTTCATGCGACCATTGAGGAGTTAAACTACTTTTGAACTCTGTTGTTGCTAACCAAAAAAGCAGCAGTCTCTCAAATGAACGTAGTCCTACATTCGTGTCCTTTATTTTTGCGGTCTGCTATTCAGAAATTGCCTCTAAATGCCACAAGATACGGCAGAAAAGTAGTGCTTTGCCGCCATCTTGTTGGAGTCGTGAGAGTTTTTTTTTGTAAAACGTTTCGAGTAGCTATTGTCGATTCTGTGACATCACGTCCCATTTCCCCTCCCCCAATCACAGATGAGCGTGGGCGTGGCCGAGCACTGTTTGAAGAGATTATTGGACGAGCCCCAGGATGCCCCGCCCAAACGCAAAAGAGTCTGTCCGGACCTTCCGCCGTCTCCCGCTGCCGATGCGAGCCCTGCGCTTCACCTGAGTCCGGCCAAAAGCCCCTCCCCCAAGTCCGACCAGAGCCAATCAAAAGTCAAGGTTGGGCCCTACTTCCTGTTTGAGCGCCGCGAGGGCGAGGACACGTACAGAGCCGTTCACGCCGCCACGCAGCAGCAGTACACCTGTCAGGTAAATCTTCTTACTCGCTATATACATTATAGTGGACATACATAAGATCGTTTCCACGGTTACAGATCTTGCCGCTGCCCGGCTACCAGGAGAAGCTGTCGGCGTACGCCCGGCTGGGCCGCCACGGCAACATCTGCGGCCTCCTGGACACGGTGATCGGTCGGGACGGCGCCTACCTGTTCCTGCCCGCCCATTACGGCGACATGCACGCGCACGTGCGCGGCAGCAAGCGCCTGCCCGAGGAGGAGGCGGCGCTCCTGTTCGCGCAGATGCTGGAGGCGGTGGCGCACTGCCACCGCAGCGGCGTGGTGCTCCGGGACGTCAAGCTGCGCCGCTTCGTCTTCACCGACAGATTCAGGCGAGTCCGACCGCCGCCCCTTTTGCAACGATTGTGTTTCCAACTGCTGAGAGCAAACCTTTTGATTGTCGACGCGTTGCTCGATTCCCCGGCAGGACCCGCGTGTCCCTCCTGGGCCTGGGCGACTGCGTGGTCCTCCAGCGCGGCGAGTCGGACGCGCTTTGGGACCGCCACGGCTGCCCCGCCTACGTGGGGCCCGAGCTGCTGGCCGGCGGCTCGGCGGCGCCGTCGTACTCGGGCCGCGCCGCCGACGTGTGGAGCCTGGGCGTGTCCCTGTACACCATGCTGATGGGCCGCTACCCCTTCCAGGACACCCGGCCCGCCGCCCTCTTCGCCAAGATCCGGCGCGGGGCCTTCGGTCTGCCCGCCTGGCTGTCGCCGCCGGCCAAGTGCTTGATCGCGTGCATGCTGCGCAAGTCGCCCGAGCAGCGGCTGCGGGCGTCCGAGCTGCTGATGCACCCGTGGTTGAGCGGGTCGGGCCGCGTGCCGCCGCCGTCGCCGCCGCAGCAGCAGCGCGGCTCGGCCCGGGCGCCGGAGGCGAGACGTGAGGACGACGAAGGCGGCGATCAGGTGGTGCCCACCTGCGCCGAAAAACACTAAGAAAAAAAACCAAACATTTTTGAACTTGACGCGACTCGAGTCCTGGATTACTTGAGCCTCAAGTGCCTTCAACCCAAACATCGGCTCATTTTGAAAGACCAAAACACTGTACGCAAAATACTAATAGAACAAAAAAATGTTTAGAATTTCCTGTAGAGGCCACAAGATGGCGGCAAAGTGCTATTTTGGCCTAATCGAAACTTCCTAACTCACTTCAACATAGTACCTTGACGACAAAGCACTATTTTTATCTAAGTGAAACTTATCTCGTTATTCCAACATAGTTACTTGACACCAAGTTGACACAAGTGTGACAACCTGTCAAGTCATTTACGGACCGGAGCCCGCTTAACAGCTGCACGGTGAATAAAAACGTTTCACAAAATGCGCTCGTTTTGTTTTATTGTCACAACTTCTTGGGGATCATTAAAAAAAAATAAAATAAAATAAAAAAAATCAGCTAATTGAGTGTTATTTTCCTCAATATGATCATAGAAAAAAACAGAAGGATGCAAGGGCTGCTTTGAAATTCTTGAATTGATCGCACTGAAATCATTAAAGCAAGCAATGTTTACATTTTATAGTTATTTTTATGAAAAACTCACTCAAAGGGATACTTGACTCATGGCGCCATTTTCAGCAGTAAAATGTGAATATTTTGTCTATAATGTAACTTAATTATTTTTCATGTGCAATTAATACCTTTAAAAAGTCATTTTTCTACTTGCTGTCGCCTGATGATGACATCATCACCTGTGCTGAGGGAGTCGGTAACGACCAATCATGGCTCAGTTTGCTGACCACACCCAGAAAACAGGTGAGCCATGATTGGCCGTTAGCTACTTCCTCAGCACAGGTGATGTCATCATCAGGCGACAGCAAGTAGAAAAATTACTTGAAAATAATTTAAAAAATAATGAAGTTAAATTAATTCTGGACAAAATATGAACTTTTCGCTGCTGAAAATTGTTTAATGAGCTTTAAGAGCTTTCTGTCAAATTTGTTGAGGCAAATATAATACAAAAATAGATAAAAACTAAATAATATAAAATATTATAATTGTGAATTATATAATTTATATAAAATGTTTATTTATTATATAGAATTATTGATAATTAATATAATAAAGAATAAAAAATGCAGTACTTTAGTACTTTAGATTTTTATATATTTAGAAATTTCATGAAGAGTCCACCATCATTGTTAGAAAATATAAAACATAAGTCAAAACCAACATAGACAGAAAACTAGCCTTAAATGCAAGAAATCAGGACATGTTTGTCCTGCATATCATTCCAACTCTGCAAAAAAAAAAAAAATGACTAGATCGACTCACCTCGTATTATAGCGCAATCGAAAACCTGGCACAAGCACAACTAAGCCAAGTCTGCCACCTTGTGGTAAAGGGTGCCATTACAACTTAAAACTACAATTGAACCCTGCATAATGTGCATATTCAGATGTATCTTTTTCCCAATATATTTTTTTAAACATTTTATTTTCCCCCCTCCTCCTGTGAATAAGTGTCATCCACCAGCTGGCTCACATCAATAATTTCACCTCTGCTACAGTGGCTGGACGTTGGACTCTTGTGCTTCTTGTGCGCATATTGACACGCACTGGAAGATGTCTCGGCCGCAAATGTACGGATTCTCCGCGCCACAACTGATCACGTCCCACACGCCGTCTGCAACAAAAACACGCGCAACCCAATTAGCTTTATCGTCGTTCATGCTCGTTGTGACCAATCACAGCTCACCCGTTTTCTAGGTTTTGGTCATGCGACCTTCACAAGCTGAGCTGCGATCGCTTACCTTGTGATGTCATTTTCAGTCGACGGCAAGTTGCAAAATGTGTTTTTTTAAAGGTACTAATTGCGCATGAAAAATAATGAAAATATCACATTTATTATAGGCAAAATATTCATGTTTGACTGCCAAAAATGGCTAAATAAGTTTAAGCGACCTCTTCAGGTCAGAAGCTGCATCAAAGTCTTCTGTACTCGAGTATAAACAAAACGACAAAAATTACATATATCAAAACATTTATATGTTTTTGGGTTTGAATGAATGAAACATTTTCTTGTTTTGCACCCAAAAAAACAAATGATTGTCCTAATCGTGATTTCAATTATTACAAAATTAATTGTGCCGAATATTTTCAGAGAGAGAGCCGTGATGGAAGTAGATGTCGTATTCCAATGAGAATAAATTTACCGTTTGTACGAATCACGACACAGCCATCGGGCAACGTGCTAAACTGCGAGCTGGCAAATGCGGTGCTGGAGCCGTCAGTCCACGTCAGCAGCGTGGCCTGCAAAAAAAAAATATGTGCAACAAATCTCGCGCTCAACTTTGAGCGGACGAAGTCCAGACGAAACAACGGAACATGTCGGGGATTGTTTTGAACGCGTGACGTCAATCTTTCACCTCCGCTTTGAGTCCGATCCAGATGCCGGTCGCATCCAAAGTCAGAGTGGTCAGCTCATTGGCCACGGCCAGTTCCATATCGCTTTGGATGGACGCCAGATTGCCGCCCAGAAGCTTGCAGGCGATCTAAAAAAATTGCACAACAAAACATTTGGGAAAAAAAAAAAAAATCATGTCGTGCATTTCAGTACCCAAACGGAAACTAAAATTCAAAAAACAATTTCGTTAAAAACAAAACAAAACAAAAAAAACCAGAAAACCAACTATAATTATCGCAAAAATGTCCTCCGTTTTCGTCTTTGGTAATTAATTTAATGCATGAGCCTTTGGGGACGATTTGAAATGCGATTTTAAGTCGATTTATTTTTGATATTAACCAGAATACCGACAATTGAAAATGTGTAACGCGGAAAAGTGACATCATCTTGCAGCAGCCAATAGAAAAGCACCTTCAGATGATGTCGCCACCAGGGTATTTTTTAAATATTGCACTCAAGTAATTTAAAAAAAAAAAAAAAAAAAAAAAAGCTAAAACGAAACTAAAACTAAGCATTTATTAAATTGACACTTGACTTATTGAGCAATTTTCAGCAGTGAAAAGTTCATATTTTGTCCAGAATGAATTTGATAACTTCATTATGTTTCATGTACAATTATTAATACCTTTAAAAAAATTTTTTTTCTATTTGCTGTCGACTGATGATGACATCACCTGTTTGGAGGAAATAGGTAACGGCCCATCATGGCTCACCTGTTTTCTGGGTTTGGTCAGTAAACTGAGCCGTGATTGGTCGTTACCTATTTCCTCATGGTCATGTGACGTTTGGAAGCTCAGCCATGATTGGTCGTTATCTGAGCCTTTAAAAAAAAAAGAAGGGATACTTATTGAACAATTTTCAGCAGTGAAAAGTTAATATTTTGTGCAGAATGAATTTGATAATTTCATTATTTTCAATGTAGGCCTACAATTAATACCTTTAAAAAGGTTTGTTGTTTTTTCTACTTGCTGTCAACTAATGATGACATCACCTATACAATTAGTACCTTTAGAAGTAATTGTTCGACTTGGTGTCAACTAATGATGACATCACCTGTGCTGAGGAAGTAGGTAACGGCCAATCACCTGTTTTCTGGGTTTGGTCAGTAAACTGAGCCGTGATTGGTCGTTACCAACTTCCTCAGCACAGGTGATGTCATCATTAGTTGACACCAAGTCGAACAATTACTTTTAAAGGTACTAATTGTACATGAAAAATAATAAAGTTACCACATTAATTTATAGACAAAATATGAACTTTTTACTGCTGAAAATAGCTCAAAAACAAAAATAATAAAAAGTAACAGAACCACCCTGAAAACTAATTAAAACTTGATTTAAAACACAAAACGAAATAAAAACAAACTAAAATGAAAAATTCCAAAACCATAATAATAACCCTGGTCCTGCCTGATGATAGTCAATGTCATTAAAATGCTTGTATCTCTAATCATCTTTTCCCATTGAAATGAATGGAAAAGCCATGAATCTGTTCTCGCACCCTTACTTACCTCTGCGAGGTCAAATGTCAGCGGTGCACCTTGGAGGATGAAACAGCGCCTGTTCAACTGAGTCCAGCCTGGAGGGCATCGATCACCTGCAACAAAAAACAAGTCGTGTTATTATTCGTCCGTCACTCACCGCCAGCCACTCAACTCAACAATTAGCTCTGAGAGGCTCTCCGATGCCGAGTTTACGACGTCGCGTTGGTGTCAAGTGTCAATAAAGTATGCTGAAGCGATCCGATCCTCCGTAACGGCTTCGTGTTCTCTTCTGCCTTCTTGAACAGCACTTTCCAGATTCCGCTCATAACTTTGCCGAGTTTCTCCCCCTCCAGTCAACCAAGGTGTGCCACAAGGTACCATAATTAGCCCCCTTACGTTCTTAAGTTTGAAAATCCAGCTCCCAAAGCCAGTTTCGCTTAGCAACATGAAATATGGTTTGCAATGTTGTACTGTTTATTTTATCCGGCATTTTTAAATTTAGTCTCAGTTTTAGTCCAGTTTCAATCACGCCTGTTAGTATTTAAATAGTTAGTCCACCTCGTCCCATTTTTATTTAGTCTATTTTTTAGTTGAAAATAAATCGAGCATTTTAGTCTTTATTTTAGTCCAAGAAAACAATTTTATTCGTCTAGTTTTAGTCAACAAAAACTGTCAACGTTTTAGTCATTTTACAGCTGTATATTTTTTTTGTCAGCATATATGTTGAACATTTCGGATCTAAAATTATTTCACATACAATTTTCTATAATATTTTTTATGGAAAACAACTTGACACACAATTACAGTATATCAACAAGTGGCCATTATGGCTAATATATTACGAGCTAGTAAGTTAGCAAGCATTAGCTAGCGGTCGGATTAGCATTATTGTTGGAATGTTATCGTTAGATTCATGTTACAGATGTAAAACTATTTCACATGAAATTTTCTCTCATCTTTCTGATGAAAAACAGCTTGACACACAATTATTTATATCAACAAGTGGCGACTATGGCTAATATGCTACGAACTAGTAAATTAGCAAGCATAAGCTAGCAGTCGGATTAGCATTATTGTTGGAACGTTATCGTCGCTGGATTCATGTTACAGTTCTAAAACAATTTCACATGAAATTTTCTCTCATCTTTCTGATGAAAAACAACTTGACACACAATTACAGTATTTCAACAAGTGGCTACTATGGCTCCATGCTACGAGCTAGTAAGTTAGCCAACATTAGCTAGCGGTCGGATTTACATTATTGTTGGAATGTTGTAGCCAATGGCTTGCTTTTTTTTTTTTTTGGTTACAAAAACAAATAATTTTCATCTCGTTTTTGTTCATGAACTAAAATGTGGATAGATTTTAGTCTAGTTTTCATACTGATTAAAAAAAAAAAAAAAAAAAGCTTTCGACATTGCTTGCGGTTGAAGTTTAACTCGCGAACTATCTAACACGACATGATAATTACCAGTGTAGAAAGTATGAATAAGTCAGAGGCACATACTTGTCGATGGTAATGCAAGCCGTGCAGACTGTCAAGAGGAAGAACACATTCTTTAGATTGGACAGAGCAACTCGCGTCATCGTTGAAACATTGCGACTTATTTCAATTATTCATCATCATCCATCACGAGCAGTCGAGTTCGACTCACAGCGCCAGTGAACAGTTGGCTGATTCCACAGATGAACAGCGACAAGCCGAGAGCAAACGTCATCTGCGGAGTGAAACAGATGTGTCGGTCGGGTCCGACACATGATTGACATCAATCATAAATTAGGGTCAAAGGTGCAAAAAAAAATCAAATAAAAAGTGGAGGTGTTACCTTTGCAGTGGAGATGCACAACGCAGAGGACGAGGAGGAGACATCTTTTTATATGTTGGCCAAGTTGTCACATGACTCACTAGACAAGTTTTGCCACAAAAAAAAAAAAAAAAAAAAAAAAAAAAAAAAAAAAAAAAAAACCATGGTGGTCGACAATTTGTCAAAAAATGTTTTGTGGAAATGGCAGCAAAATAGCATAATTTTGTAATCCATACAGTAGTTCACTTTTTTTTTAACTTTTCATGTATATTTTTACAACTAGCATGTTAGGGCCACGTATACGTATTTTACAAAGTGGCAAAAAAGTTTATTTTTTCTCAGAATATTCCACCCTCTTAAAAAAAAAAACTTATATATATATATATTTATATATATATACACATATTTATATTTTTAGAGGGCTGAATATTCTGAAAAAAAAACTTGTAAATTTTATGAAGTGGCAATTTTGCAAGAAAACAAAATCATAAATTTGCAACCATATAAGGTCACAGATTTATGAGGAAAACAGGTAAATTTGCGAGTTTATAAAGTGGCAATTTATAAAGATTAAATATAATATTGCATTTTAGCATTGGTACTTGAAAATGTATGACAGCATATTTTGGCCATGTATTAATTTTTTTTAGAGGGGTGGTGGTGATATTCTGAGGAAAAAAAAAAAAAAAACTAAAAAAATGTGAAAATTTGCTACCTTATAGGGTGGCAAATTTACGAGCAAAACTTGTAAATTTGCGACTTTCTAAAATGGCAAATTTGCGAAGAAAAAAAAAATGGTCTTTTTTTTTTTTTTTTTTCTCACCGACTTCGCAGGTGGAATTTCCGAGTTCAAGGGGGCGTTCCCGTACACACTTCCTGGTTTGAACTGGGAAAAGTCCGACTTCCGAACATCCTCGAATGCAGCATACGACCTTTGACAAAGACTACGGGAAGATGACATCATACATAATGTTTGCTTTTGTTTGGAAACTTTTTGTACGCACCTGTTTAATACCATTAAAATCAATGGCAGCACATAAATTTGCAAGTTAACTTTTGATGCCTTCTTTTTATTTTTTGAAAAGCAGAACATGCAAAGCTTCCAACTCACGTGTCATGTAGATATAATTTATGATGATGACGATATGATGTTGGAACATAAAAACAAACAAACAAACAAACAAACAAAAATCCCCTCAGCTAACGTGACGCGTTTTCCGAGAAGCTACACTACTCAAAAAAAGTGGGCGGGCAACAACAAACTCTCACAAAGAAAAACATTCATCTGATCTGATGTTCACGAAGCAATTATGCAGATAACTGTCAATTACAAAGCAAGTCAAACTCGACGAGCAGCATAACAACCATCACTAAATAACTTCCATGCCGGCCAAGGTAGCGTTTTTAAAACCTTACATTAAGCAAAAAAAAATAAAAAATACATGCAGTAGCTTATGGTTTATTTTATTTTTACGCACAGAAAAGACGAAAAATTGAAACGATTTTTTTTTTTAATTTCCAGAAAACTTTCTAATTAAAAAAAAAAAAAAAAAAAAAAAAAAAAAAAAAAAAGTTTTCAATTCTTATCAAAATGTATCACAGCCCGGTGGACTTGCCATTGGTAATTTTAGAAGTTTGTGGATTGACCCCCAGTTGCTGCTGCTGCTGCTGTCGACGGCGGCGGTCCCGGTGTTGATGCTGACGCTGCCGTTGGTTCCGTTCCCGCTGGCGTCACTTGGTCAGCAGCTTGCTCAACGGCACTCGCGTCCTCTTGCATGCAAATGGACACGCACTGGAACACATCTCTGGCGCAAACGTACTGCTGCAGTCGCTCACATTCGATAGCGATCCATGCAAACCCTGCAATGAAACATAGCGGAGTCGTTTATGAAATGCGTTTTGGTGTCGTTCGCGCAATATTTATGAAAAAGTTGACGTTAAATATGCAGACATCATTCTTCCCAATAGTTTTCATTTTATCCAGCATTTTTACATTTAGTCTGTTTTAGTCTGGTTTCAAATCATGCTTGTTACATTTTATCACTGTTTATCATTTTTATTTACTCTATTTTTAGTCAACTATAAATCGAGCATTTTTTGTCTTTATTTTATTCCAAGCAAACATAATTTTATTTGTCTAGTTTTAGTCAACAAAAACGTTTTAGTCAGGACAATCATTTTACCACTGTATAATTTTTTTTTTGTCAGCAGATATGGTGAACATTTGGGATATAAAACTATTTCACATACAATTTTCTCTCATCTTTTTGATGAAAAACAACTTGACACATAATTACAGTGGCTACTATGGCTCCATGCTATGAGCTAGTAAGTTAGCCAGCTAGCTGCTAGCAAGCTAGCTGTTAGCAAGCTAGCTGTTTCATGCTAATGTATGTGTTTATGAAGTGCCTACTGTGGCTCCATGCTATGAGCTAGTAAGTTAGCCAGCTAGCTGTTAGCAAGCTAGCTGTTGGCAAGCTAGCTGTTTTATGCTAACGCATGTGTTTATGAAGTGGCTACTGTGGCTACATGCTACGAGCTAGTAAGTTAGCAAGCATTAGTTAGTGGCTGGATTAACATTATTGTTGGAACGTTATAGCTGTTGGCTTTTTTTGTTGTTGTCGTTTTTTTTTTTTTTTTTTACATTTTCATCTCGTTTTTGTTCATGAACTAAAAAGTTTTTAGTCCAGTTTTTAGGTGAAGTACATTTTCGTCTTGTCTTCATTAGTCGACGAAAATGCATAGATTTAGTCCCACTTATTGTTTATTAATGAGGGTTTTAGTCTAGTCTAGTTTTAGTCCAATGAAAAATGCGCATTGGCAAAATTATTTTTTTGTTTTCGTTGACGAAATTAACACTACTTTGCCCATAAAGGTGAGCAAAAAAAATAATAATAATAATAAATACATAAATAACATCATACCCCTTTTCTGAACCACTTGCTCCTCACAAGGGTCGCGGGGGGTGCTGGTGCCTATCCCAGACGGCTTCTGGCAGTAGGCGGGGGACACCCTGAACTAGTTGCCAGCCAATCAGAGGGCACACAGAGACGAACAACCATCCATACTCACAAGCACACCTAGCGGCAATTTGGAGCGGACATTTTGTATGTTGTTTAATGTTTTATATTTGGTGCATGATAATCTTTAAAAATCTTAGAAAATATCCACAAAAGAAGTAATTTGTAGTTATTTTTTTTGTCCTTGTAGTTTCTGAACAGTATATGACAAAGAATTTGGCTAAATTTGTTTTCCTATAGTCACTCTGTACACTTTGAAACAAAACCAAAATTGTAAAACAAAATTGTTATGGTTGTAACGATAAGGGCAATATCGTGATATTAAAACTGCCACAATATCGTCGTAGTCATGTTCACAATATTTAAAAGGAAAAGTCATGTTGATTTCCATTTGTGCAGTTCTAGCACCCTCTAGTGGCTAGTTTATTAGTGAAATTGAGTTTTCATTAGGGATGTTTTGGCCCTTCCATGTTTAAAATCTATGCTAATAGTCAGATGAAGGGGGACCTAATTTGCTTGTGAAGCGATCAATGTGTGCTTGTATTAGCAAGTAAGTGCCTCAATATTGTTATTAGAGATTGTAGGTGCTTTATATGCATTGCTATTATGTACAATGTTTTTTTGTTGTTGTTTTTGTTTTTTTACAATATTGTGATTTGTTTTATTTTATTTTTTTAAATATCGCCAACACCCCACAATATCGTGATAATTATCGTATCGCAAACTTCATATCGTGATAATACCGTATCGTGATGTTTGGATATCGTTACATCCCCAGTTGTAATGTTTCTGGAAAAAAACGATAAAGTATACAAGTCTACAAAAGTATTTAAAGTCCACTTATCAACATATTTTGTCCTAATTTGGTCCTTTGTTTAAAAAAAAAAAACAAAAAAAAAAAAGACTTAATTCAATGATACTGCTACCTTAATTAAAAAAAATAATAATATGATATATATATATATATATATATATATATATATATATATATATATATATATATATATATATATATATACATATACACACCATAATTCTCAAAAAGTATTGATATTGCACAGTGCTACCTTTTTAAAATATGTCTTAACATTGTGTGGTGTTCTGTGTGAGCGTATTGTTCATTTTTTCTTCTGTTGACTGCTACTTGTAAAAGGAATTGCCCAGAGAGGATATGAAAGTTTACCATTTTCATCATCATCAATATTAATTGCGACACATCCGTTCTCGCTGAATGAGATGAGTCCGTTGGTAAAGTCGACGTCTGAGCCATCAGTCCACGCCAAGTTTGCCTGCAAGATGAATATTAACAAAAAAAAAAAGGGGTTGGGGGGGAATCATTCATTAGCTTGAATGGATCTCATGAAAGGAGCGAAACGAGTGTCGCAGATGATTGGGGTTCCTGGCAACCGATCGAAACGATGGAAAATCTGCCTGAATGCCATGCAAAATGGCCGATGATACGCGGCGTAAAATGTTTGAGAAGCCCGATTTGTCAAGATGATATATGTTCAACGGCCTTGTTTCAATGTTTCACCTCATTGCCATAGAGTCCGATCCAGACAAGAGAAGATGCTTGTTGGAGCTGAACGAGCTCATTGACCACGGCCAGTTCCAGTCGACTGTGGACGGACACCAGATGCCCGCCAAGAACCTTGCAGTCATTCTGATTGGATTAAAAAAAAAAAAAAAAAAAACAACAACATCAACGGTAGTCTCCTGTTTTAAAGATCATTTCATTTGCAGAAATTATAAGAAAGCATCCAGCATGGTGAATATGGAGGAACAAAACTGCCAAAATTCTAAATCAACGACTAAATAAATAAATGACTAAAAGTGAAAATAAAAATGAATATAAAAAAATATATATAATTAAAAATGTATATCCCAAAAAATAAATATAAATGGAAGTAAAAAGAGCAATATATATATATATATATATATATATATATATATATATATATTTATTATTATTTTTTTTTTATTATTATTACCATTTATATTTATTTTTTGGATATAATGTTTTAATTATATTTTTTATATCCATTTTTATTTTCGCTTTTAGTCTTTTATTTATTTATTTAGCCATTTATTTATTTTGAATTTTGGCAGTTTTGGTCTTCCATAGGTGAAGGGCTCAAATGCAATGAAATGCTTTGATTAATCGACTATTTTGCCAATTAATGGATTAATTGTTTTTGTGTCAAAAATCCATCCTTTACTCAAATGCATTGCATGATTTCAAATTAGCAATACAAAAAACTGCACAAATTAATTATGATTCAGTTAATGGTTTGAATCCAAAAAAATTTACTGAGAAAAGATTTTTTTTAAAATTTTAAACAAGGTCTCTCTAAACAATTACTTGATTATCCAAAATAATTATCAATTTGATAACCAAAGCAATGGCTGAAAAGACATATGACTTTTTTTGTGTTTATTATTTAATACATTTGCAAGATGTTTTTTTTTTAACAATACAAAATACTTACATTGGATTCATTTGCATTTGTCAAATATTATCAACGGCTTTGTGCAATTCTTTCGTACCTCGGCTTCGTCAAATGTCAAACGTTGACTCCTGAAGAAATAACATCGATTGTTCAACTGAGTCCAGCCTGGGGGGCATCGATCACCTGCAACAAAACAAATCAACATGTGTTATATTTACATTTTTTTTGTACATAATTATAGTCACCTGTACATTTTGTGACTAACAAGCAATTCTTCAAAGTCTAATTGGCAGTTCACTAATTTGGCCCAACACATCTTTTGTGCTCTGAAACACCCTGTTGCCAACGCCGTGGCCAGCTAAGTAGTAATTAAGTAAGTAGTAATTACTGTTTAAAAAAAAAAAAAAAAAAAAAAATAGTGATCCTCCACCACCTCGCAACAATTGTGTTTGTTGCCTCTCCCGCCTTTTTCAACAACGCTTTCCTGATTCCGCTCATTCCTCACTTGCCAGTTCCACCCTCAAATTAAGCAAGGCGTGCCACACAGCTCCGGAATCATGCCACTTTCCTTTTGACACCTACAAATGATTTCCACCCCCCCAAAAAAATTTTACTGGTCAAATATCATCTATCATTAGGTAGACAAAATATAATTTGAGGAAGGAGAAAAAAAAAAAAAAAAAAAGTCTGCCATTTTGGTTTGAAGCTGTCATTTTCAGGTTGATTTTGGGCTATTACAAAATACAAAAAACAAAAGTGAAATTGATTTCATTTGCCAGAAAAACGCACACACTTTTGAGAATGGATTCATCACAAAAAAAAAAAAAAACAATCAACTGAATGAACAAAATATTATGAGTCTTGTCTTACATTAATAAATCAAATGAATTCAATACGTCGTCGTTTAAAAAAAAAAAATCGAATCGTTTAAAATGTGCTAAATTGTGAAATTGAGTTGTGTCTTCTGGATTATTAAAAGTTTGTCATATTCAAATCATTTTTTTGAGTTGTAATATTTTGCAAAAGTGGAAGAAAGCCGGATGGCCGCTTTACAAGACATGTTACAATATTTAATTGTGGCTTTTAAGCACAAACTATAAATGTTAAGTTGATGTTAAAACTGATTTATAATCAGTGCATACACCTTCATTTACATTATTGTTGTTTTGCAGGAATTATTTTTGAAGAAATGAAACTTTTAAATAAATGTTTGTCGCATTATTAGATCATAATTGTCCTGAATGACTGGGGGGTGGGGGGGAATTCAATTTCATTTTTTTGACCGCACTGCCCAGCCCTTCATTGAGTAGGTAATTTTAAACATTTTTATTTTTTTATCTTGAACATTCATAATTACTTTGACTTTCAGCTCCGGTGAACAGTTGACCGATTCCACAAATGAGGAGCAACAAACGAAAAGCGGATGCCATCTGTGGAGAGACAAAACAAATACAGAACATTACAGTCTATACATTTGTAATAAGCTCACATGATGAGAGTTAAAAAAAAAGAAAAAAAAAAAAAAAAAAGAAAAAAAAAAAAGGTTGATACCTTTGCAGCAGAGACGCTCAATGCCAAGGTGAAAAGGGAAGTGCCGGCTTTTTATACGTTGGTTTTAATTTCAATGATTCACCACCAGACAGGTTCTGCCACAAGTCGGCCAAACAGCTGTTCACAACAAACCTCCTTGATTGACAATTTGCCAAAACATGTTCAATGAATTAGAATTGAAAACATTGATTTTTAAAATTAAATAGTTCATTTCAACATCAGTTCCCCCTTCCCGCCGTGCCGTGCGCCAGTTGAAATGAAAAACCGGCACGGTAGCGGTACTTGGACTGATGGGAAAAGCAGCATAATTGGACTTTCTTGTCGGCAAATGGATGCACACTGGAACACATCTCCGGCGCAAAAACAGTGATTTGGGGATTCACAATCAATATCTCAAAATGGCGCTACAAAGAAACACACACAAAAACTGTTAACCATTAACATGCTACATATTTTTGTCTCCATTCTCAACCGAACGCGTTTCGACGTTACAACGGTTACGCCCGGACCGCCATTTTGGCTCCTCGTACGCAGTGTTTTCCCCTCGTCCGCTATTATTTAGCCCTTAGGCTAGTGCTAGACCTTGCGCACTTGTGGGAGTATCTTTGGCTTTTTCACCCTCTTTTTTTCCCCCACATTATGGCCCCAAAGAAGAAGGAAGGTACTGCTGCATTCGAGGATGGTCGGAAGTCGACTCGGAACTATCCGAGTTCAAACCAGGAAGTGCATCCGGGAACGCTCCCTTGAACTCAGAAATTCCACTCGCGAAGTCGGAAAATTTCTGTTTTTGATATCGCTCAGATGTATATTTCAATGTTTCTGTAAGCTTCATTTGTTGATAAATGTTTAAAAAAAAAAAAAAAAAAAGGACCCCAACTTCACCGGCGGCACTACAGTGTGACGTCACTGAATGGCAAAACAATTTATTTGAGTATAAAACTAGATAGCTTTCTTCATTCATAAATATTCACCATAACTTCATGTAACGCAACGTACCTGACAGCATTACCACTATACCCCTGCATGAAATTATACGGTCAACTACTTAACTGTATGGAATGTTTATGAAATAAGATTAAAACAATACATGAAGCAAAATTGCAAAAAAGGTACGTTTTCTGGAGGTCAAATTGAGTTTTGAAGACCAAAATAAAAAACAATTTATGACTATGCGCCATTTTAGTTGTTTACTTTCACCTCGAACGCTTTGAGGTCGGAACTGGGAAGTTTCAACTCGGATATTTTCCGACTTCGGACCATCCTCGAATGCAGCATTAGTGCACAGCACGCCGGTAAGATGACGCCACTCTGGAAAATATCAAACTATTGCAAGTCAACATGTTAAATTCATTTAAATATTTCTTTTGACATAAAGCAGTCACCCACACAAGGCTCTGTAATTACACTTATTCTGCTACAGGTGATGTTTACATGTCTTTGGAATGTGGGAGGAGACCCGGAGTACCCTGAGAATACCCACACAGGCGGGGGTGGGGTGCGGGAGGGGGGCAGGGGGGGGGGGGGGGAGGGGGCATGCAAACTCCACCCAGGAAGGCAGGACAAAGAAATAAAAAACCTAATGTTTACACGTGTCATATTAAAATCTGACACGATAAGAACAAAAAGAGGAGCACATACCTTTGCAATGGAGGCACTCAATCAATACCACAAGTGAAACGATTCAGCAGACGGGTTCTGCCTCAAGGAAGCAAAAGGCAGCCAACAAAGAAACACTTTCCTGTTTGTCAACTTGCCAAAAGAAATTATTTTTGTGCTGAAAATGAAGCTGTAAGATGAGTTTGAAATGATTGTTTGGGGATCATAATTTGTGGTCTAGCTAGGGTTTAAATATGACTGCACAACTACTTTTTTTTTTTAATGTGCATCAAATCCATCCATCCATTTTCTTGACCGCTTATTCCTCACAAGGGTCGCGGGGGCTGCTGGCGCCTATCTCAGCTGGCTCTGGGCAGTAGGCGGGGGACACCCTGGACTGGTTGCCAACCAATCGCAGGGCACACAGAGACGAACAACCATCCACACTCACACGCACACCTAGGGACAATTCGGAGCGCCCAATTAACCTGCCATGCATGTCTTTGGAATGTGGGAGGAGACCGGAGTACCCGGAGAAGACCCACGCGGGCACGGGGAGAACATGCAAACTCCACCCAGGAAGGTCCGAGCCTGGACTCGAACCGGAGACCTCAGAACTGGGAAGCGGACGTGCTAACCACTCGACTACCGTGCCGCCCTGTGCATCAAATTTAAGGATTAAATGTCCTTTTTAAAAATTAAAAAATTAGGGAAACTCAAAGACATTTTTAAGGATCCTGTTTATTGCTACTTTTTTGGGGGGCGGGGGGGGGGTTCCTCC